>NC_045737.1:18462758-18495471 GCF_008692095.1 Etheostoma spectabile | reverse complement strand
TACCTTTGGGTCTGCCAAGGTTGCTCTTGAGCAAGGACAGAATCCCGGTTCTTGTGTGTAATTTCAGGCCTGTGTGTAAAACAACAGGAAAGTATGTATAAAGAAATTTCCCATTATACATTATATTAAGTGAGAAAGTTTGGTTGTTTTTGAAGACAAAGAGTTAAAAAAAGCTCTTAAATGGCAATAGTTAGGGCTCATATTCAATTGGCAATTTGAAATCCAAAAAAAAGGCATTTTGGTTGTATCATGGACTCAGACCGAATTTCAACAACCACTATGAAGACACTTACCAAAGTTAGATTACTAACAATGTGAGAGTATATTACGGACTTATGTCTCAAACAGGATTTGGAAAAACTTTCTTTTATCTTCAGTAGACGTTGAATACTGTACAATGTTTTTGAAAGGTTACTAAAAAGTCAATAAGACAGCGCTGATGATTCATGATTGCTGCTTGCTTGAGCCTCAGTAAGAGCAAGATGTGAGAATAGGGGTCATACCACTCCCATTCTGAGTTTTACAGGACTGGCTTTCTGTCTCTCAAAGATCAATTTTAAAATATTACTTGACTAATCAGCATATTAAGTGCTTATATATTCTCTTTAATGAATGTTTTTTTGAATACCTTGTTGCTTAAAAAATGTGCTATATAAATAAGGGTGTCTTTTGCCTTTGCCTGGATTAAAATCAGAGCTGACATTATTGCCACTGTTGGGTGTTTGTGTGCTGCTAAATCATAAAAGTTTGCAAACCTTTTGACTACTAAAAGAGTAGGAATCTACTTGGCTATACCTTGTCACAGTTTGCATAGTCTATTAGGCCAGAGCAGTGCAAACAAAGTTTTTGCTCCACACGCAGGAAGAGCTACCAATACCAATCATGTTATTGGCTGAGAGAAAAGCCCTGACGCACAGTTTGGAAAATCTCAACGAGCACCCCCCTGTTGTGGTACTGGGGTTGAAAAAGCAAAGCAAAAGTCAAGGCAAACCTCATTAGTGCGTGGTCAATGAAATACTATTGAAAAAACAAAGTAATGTTCATAGTCATTTGTTCTACTCATGGGGAAAAAAGTCTCAAATATATAGAAAAACATGTGACAAACACAAGGTGAAAAAACATAAAAAAGTTTGAAACTACCAAAAACAGACTAGTTAAGGCACACGATGTGATCTTAAACTATGTGGTCTCAAAAAATAGTAAATTAAAACAATTCCATTTACTAATATTAGAGGAGGACTAAGAAACATCTGATGAAATAATTTGGTGGGTATTTCTGTGTAATACACACATATATGTATATTTATATATATACAACAATTATATTATTAAAGAAAAACGATCATAAAACTATCATCTTTGCAAATCTAATTCACCTTGATGACAGGTTTTAGTGCAATAGACTTACACCATCTAAACTACATTTAAAGTTATTAATACTGACACAGTAAGGAATTTTTATAAATGATAGAATGTGTAAACAATGATGAACTGTTAAAAACTGGCCAATTATAAAAAAAAAAGAAATTAGTTAAGAGAAAAACAAAGGGCAAGTCTGTTTTTTATCCGGAACTCACACTCTTCTATAATGTGTGTGAATAGTATATTTTAAACACTCAATGTACTGTATTGTACATTCACAATCAGTGAGTGAGCCCTTATAATCCTCCCTTATTAAACTATAGGGTTTTTTGCCCCCAAGTATGAGTAAGTGGCAAATCAGGTGTTGTGTTTAAAGTGGCTCAAAATCTACCACTGCTTAAATTGGATTATGTTATCCCAATAAGGAGCTGATTAACTGTTTTCTTGTGTGGCCAAAACAAACTTACACAGGTGGCTCCTCGCAAGAGATAACGAGAAATTGTAAACTAACGTGACCTTCACACAGCCTCAACACTGCCAGTAACATGTGCTACAACTACCAAACAGTAGTAACTTTGTACCTTTGGTAGTCCTATCGTATTGTAAAGCCTTACCCATATCGGCTGCCAGATTCTCGCCTGGTCTAACGTTTAACATCCCTCACATCACGGAGGTATGCCTTGGTACCCACCAACACGAGTCTGGACTATCACAGTACGCGTTGGCCTGTAGTGACCGAACAATACGAGGAAGTAATAATTTAACACCCAGGTAATGCAAATATAGACATGGCAGGACAAACTTTTAAAACTCTTTAGATGAGTTTATCAACTCTCTCAACTTTGCAAAACTTTTGCATCATCTTAGTCGTCAACAAGATGATAGCATGATCTAGTATTGATCCGCAAGCAGGCATAGTTGCTGCACATTACCTCATCCAGTTCCTGACGTGGAGGAAACTGTGTGATTGGTTCAAGTCAAAAACATCAGCAGGAAAAGCCATGGCATCTCGAAGAAATGAGAAGCTGTGTGAGGCGCGGAACTGAAAAACAGATTTGTTTTCTCGATAAAGCGCCCATATGTAGTTTGGTCCAGACTCATAAAAAAATATCTTGGCAATTGTGGATGGATGTCATGAAAATGTATAAAAGACATTTAATGTTCCTTAGAAGAAGATGAATCCTACAGACTTGAGACCAAGAAACCTTTCTTCTTAGCGCTTCCATGAGGTTGAGATGGTGGGTGTTGAGGGCAATGTCTTAGATGAACCTTTGGACTGATTGCATTGCAATTTGGTACCATAGACGTTTAAAAAAAATGGGACAAAGCCCCCCGTAGACGTCCAGTGAAGTCTATTAGAGCACTTTTCCGGTATGGCTGAGCGTATTGCACAGCTCAAAATGAGCGTATATGTGAAGTGAGCAAACATGTCTGAAGTTTGTAAGTCTTCTGAGACGGAGAGCGTGGCATAGGTAAAGAGATACATCGGCACAAGTTAATTATTGTTAACTAAAATGCTTAGGTTAACATTAGTAATTATAACTAACATCTAATGTAAATGCCGAAAAACTGCTTGCGAGCTTTTCCTGACTTTATGGTAATTTGTATTATACTATGCAAAGGAAAGCACATTGTTATAACACAATTGTTAGCTATTTTTACAAAATACGCCTGCTGCGGAGCCATTACGGGAGATTAAGGTAATGGAGCCTTTTAACATTGTCCTGTTTCTTTAGAAATAAACAAGGGGCAAATAGGTCTTTGAATATTTCAGATTGTAAAGTATTTGCTGTCAAATTGGCGCTAAACATGAATGGCAGCAATGGCATGCTAACGAGGGTGATGGCTGTAAGCATAAAAATGGCGCCATGGGAGGAAGCTTGGTGGAGCCTGTACCCCATGTGTGTAGGTACAGAATTCACCGTCCCCCTCGGGAGGAACTGTAAATTACTTGGTGACCCAATCAGAGGAGACTGAATTTTCGGGAGGGGCCTTTAAAAGAGACAGGTGCTAAAATGGAGCATTTTCAGACAGGGGGTCAATCGGCTAGATACATGTGTTTCACAGGGCAGAATGAAAAAAAATAGGGTCTGAATCTGGAAAATGACAAAATATGTTCTACTTTAAAAGAATTACTGTATCGAGTGAGTAAGGATCAGAAGTAAATGACATCATTAGAAATTCTGTATGCAATAGGTTTTTTGCAGACGTTGTTTTGGTGGGAAAATAATACAATGGACTGACGTGGGTGAACATGGGCAATCAGGATTTACGGCCACGTTAAAAGCTGTCTTACCGTATATACTGAATAACCAAAGACTAAATAAGAGTGTGTGTTGTTGTGTAATATTATACATTTGCTTTGCAGCTGGGTTAAAGCTCAGGAGGGATAGAGACAGACAGGGCTATCTTAGTCAGATATGCTACAGTGAGCCGGGAGGAGGAGAAGATGGTGAGGCCAAGGACACTGAAGTTCAGGAGGTTGATAACTCAGAGAAACAGGACTACAATACTAAGGAGGGATGTGAAATAGCTGTATGGGGAGGTAAATGATAACTGAAAATAATAAGAAGAAAGAGTTGAAGAGGCAGAGCAGAGAGTGGTACTCTCCAGCAACAGTATAGCTGACCAATCAGCCCCAAAGGGAAACCAATTACCTGAGCACAATATTGTTAAGTGCCTTTGGGGGACCTCTGTTACTAGAAAGTCTCCATCAGGTCCGGCACGGTAACTGCTCGGAAACGTCATCATCGGTTGACCACAAGAATAAACGCTGTTTATTATACATCATGAGTCAGGTGTAGAGAGTTTATAGAAGGATTTCCCCAAACAAATTGGTGACCCCCGACGTGATAAGTAATGGACAGGGGAATCAAAATGGACCTTGGCATTGGTACACGGTCCGGTTAGCTCGCCACCGGACTGACATCCCCAGCCCGTGAAGGGGGATTTTTGTCTCTGTTTTTGGAGCAGGCGATACTGCGGTCTCGTTGGTGTGATCACTGATGAGACTTCTCAACAAAAAGGGTAAGCAGAAGCCTGTTTAAAATCAAATTCTGTTTATTGGCTGAAAACTAAAAGTGATGTGATACATTTCAACTGTGTAGTGTTGTTTAAGCGAAAAGTTCATTGAATGAATGTGCTGTAATTAAAGGGATTATAACAGATGAAATGTTGGGGCATGTGAGGTGATTAAAGAGAAAAACAACTAGAGAGGTGTAAGAGAATTGTTTTTGAATAATACGGTGGCGGTTCGGTTAGACGAGGAAAGGGACAAATAGTCAGAGGAAAATTCGTCCAGAGGGTTGACGAGTTAGGAGACTGCTAAGGACAGATAGTTCAGAGAAGTGATTGTGAAGTGCCACCCTGGTTCTGTTGTGTGAACATCCTGAAAAAGAGTTGCAGTGAACAGATTGTCATTTGAATATTAGAGTCCACCGCGAGTGTATTGTGCGAAGGAGGAGAGTCATTTTTAGTGGTAAAAGATTATAGAGAGGTACATAAAAGCTTAGATGAGTTTACTGAAAAAGTGGGCGTTGTTGCATTGTGTGATTTTTGTTGTGTTTGGCTGTTGGATTTTTTCTCCACTGCTTATGTTGTAAAAATGGACGACCCCTTATGGTAAAGTGTTAGTAGGTGGGCAGTGAAAAAGTATGGCAGTAAAGGGAGGAGAAAGTAGCAAAAGAGATTGTGAAGATGGGAGAGAGGAGGAGGGATTGCGGGAGAAGGGGCGCGTCCGGAGAAAGTGAAGGAAATAGTGAAGTATGAAAAAAGTAAGTGGGAGGGGGGAGTAGCGGAAAGGCAGTGCAGAGGAGGAAAAGAAAAGAATACTGGTTTAATGATAAACCCAAAGCAGATATGGAGTATGAAGCGCAAAAGAGAAATATGGGGTGTGGGTTGAAAATGACAAATGCAATACAGAAACAATTGGGAATTGACAAAACAAGATGACAAAAGTCACCAAAAACTGAGACAGAAGTGACAGAATAAAAACCGCTACGCAGAGAAAACCCCGCTGCACGCAGGCGCCCACGCCAACAAACCCTTTTATCCGATATAAGAAACCTAAGATTTTTTCGCTCCACCGCGCCGTGTTATACAGGTCCAACGGCATCAAAACAACCACAGTCACATAGGCCCAGTGGTAAATGACCATTACAGCCAATGCATTTACAAATAGACGTACCACAGGACCCATTGATATCCGGCATTAGAGGGCCGCGTACAGGATTTAGAATGTTATCTAAATTTAATGGTAACAGTCAGCGCTTCAGGGGGTTAGCAGCAGCGGCTCCACCAACAACCAGCGGCTACAGTCCCAGCCGGCCAAGCAAAGCTAGTACTACCATAATTCAGCGTTTGTTGCAAAAAAAAACCAGAGCATTTTCACATTCAGTTTATAAGGACCCCGTCCACCCACCATAGTACCCCACAAGGACTCAGGAAGTAAGGAAGATAGCGAACAGTCCAGACAGCAGCAGGGAAAGTGAGCAAACAGACAGAAGCCAGCTCTGAGGGAAAGGACTAAAAAACGTACATTTAAACGAGGCCCAGATCTGACAAAGTCCTCAAGAGTTTTGTAGCAGGCACATTTGAAAGGTAAATTACAACGAGGACCTGACGAAAGTTATGACTGCGGAAGATCAAACTAGAATTAGGGAAAGACTTAACAAAGAGTCAGAGAGATAAAAAGGCAGCAAGAGCAGTGCGTCTAACAAGTAAATGGCTCAGGAGGGAGGAGAGACGCGGCCACCACACCAGAGGCGGTGGCTACACGCCACTCCGACCAGTAGGAGGAGGAGGAGGATGTGATGTAACCCCTTACAGTTTTAGGGACTTAGATTCTCTGTGTGCACAACGCCCCTCCCTGACAGGAGAGAGTGCTGAGCATTTCCTCACGCTTTCATAGTCTTACAAGCAGGAGGCAGCTGTGTTGGAGATCTCAGAGGCAGTCATTGGGTAGAGTAAGGGGAGCAGATGAAGCTAGTTGTGCCCTCTACCAGAGGGGGAGCTGGACCCACTGTTCCCGCATCAGGCTGCATCAGAGTAACCTGGCATTTGGGCGTTAGCTGCACGGCATGTATACCCACAGTGGGGATCATGCGCATGGCATGATTTAAAAAGACTAATGTGATGAAAGAAATTTGATGCCTATGCAGATTAGAGCAAAAAAGATTTGGCAGCGTGCTAGGAGGAACCGTGGGGAACAGTTACGCCGCCACAGTGGCGTTTGTTCGCCAGGGGTACTCGGTGGGATACCACAGCAGTTCAAGGACACCGTTAGGGAGGAGTTAGAGTAGGCTGCAAAACATGACCGATTGCAACAGGGGCTGAGAAATGTGCGTTCATTACTGTCAAAACACCAAAAATGGAGCAGAGCAGACAAGACGATGATAAAAAGACTACAAACTCAATTGTAAGAAACAAATGGAAGAATTAAAACAAGCCAAGCCCAGCAAAGCTAAAACCAAAATGACAGTCTCCCAGAACCCCCAACAGTCAGAACGCCCTCACCAGTTGCAGACATGCTGTTTTTCGGGCTCACAGGATTACATGCCGCTCACATCCCGGGATATACCAAACTAGAAATCATTCACTGTCTCACAGCCCCCCTACTATGGACAAACAGAGGCGAGGCGCCTTCGCTGACCTCAAAAGTGGCCCTAGCAAGGGCAGAGGACATCACCTCCCCAGACTTACTCATTCTCATTTCATATGGATGTTCTGAAAACAATGGCTTTCTCAAGCCATTTTATTTCAGAAAAAAGGGGGAGACAGACCGTATGATGTACCATCATCAAGGAAAGTAGCAGGCATCAGCCGAGATGTGCAGAATGTTGCTACCTGAGGCATCACAGACCAACACTGAAGGAAGAAAACCGACTCTCCGAATCGTCTTAGCGGGTGGTTGGCCCCCAATTTGAGGGACATGGTGAACATTTTTGTCAGGAATGCAGGGTGTGGGAGAGCATATGTTCAGAAACCTATACACCACACCTAACAGGAGCGTACCAGTCCTTCCACAGTTGTTTTCAATGATACAGTATAGATTATACTGATAATGGCGCAGAATAAACTGTTGGTAGGGGGGAAAAAAAAGGTATCTTATGGTGATGGTAGACAGGTCTCTAGGGGGTGTAGAAGCCATTCCCACAAGAAAAGAGGACGCAAAAAAAAAAAAAAACCCGTGGGAAAGGATCAAACGAACTCATCCGAGGTATGGGTCCCGGCAATCAAGGTAGATAATGGCACCAAATTTTACAACAAAAACTAAGAGAAGTAGAACAGGCCCCTCTGGGGAATCACTCATGCATTCGGATCAGTTTATCATCCAGTCACAGGAATGGTGGATAAGAGCAACCAGACATGAAGGCCTAAGATATGCCAAGGCATGTGCAGGAAGCAAGTTAATTCATGGGTAGAAGCGCCCCATTGGGCGCTCATGGCTATGAGGTCACTCAGAAGGCGAGAAACAATTTGACCCCAACGAAATAATGACAGGGAGAAAATGCCCGGACCTCACTCGATGGAGGCCATCATGCCAATGTTAGATGTCAGCAAATAGAAATGATAGACATAGAGAAAGTTCTAACATCTCTGTTTTCAGCCCTTTCTCGAAGTTGTCAGTGGGCGAACAGGAAACCTTGCCGGAGGATGGACAGAACACCTACCTGTCAAGGTAGGAGACTGGTCAGGGTCACAGTTCACAAGAGGAAGTTTTGGTAATGGTACCCCAGGGGGTTGTCCTTGGGCCTTACGAAGTAAGGGAGGTACTTCATCATCTCGGTCCAGGTTTAAAGGTAAAAAGGAGGCACCTTGCACTCACCTGACCACCATTGTTGCCCCAGTCGACCTCCTAAGCCGACCATGGTGAGAAATAGAAAAGCAATCCAAAATGTATGAGATGGAAGAGATGTTGGCGGGGAACAGCACCCACATAGTAACAAACTGGAAGGCAATGGGTTGTGGCGAAAAGACAACAGGTGTCCTAGATAGTAGTAGTATTGGAGTTGCAGCATTTATCTGGGTGGAACATGCGTATGGGGATCCGAGACCACAAAGAAACAATCACCGGTAGTGTCCAACCACCCTCTCAGTAACAAGAAATGAAAAAACTTAGACGAGGAGAAAAGAGAGCAGTTTGGGTTCTCAGTAGTGAAAGAAACACACTAAGGGCCCATTCCCCAAGGTGCGGTGCCAGATTGACTCTCCACTATGTGAGGCGAGACTCAACCACGTCATTTACCTTTGATTGTGTTCAGGCTATAGGACTGCGTGTGTGGTATAATAGTGTCTACAAAAAAACACAGTGGACATCTGTGACGAATATCAAAAGGTTAGAGGATTGTGAAGGAGCGGCTTACGGACAGGTGAAAGGTAGCTATGTAAACACTGGTATGACGCGGGGGTTGGACAACAGGAGGGTGGAAACCAGGGCGAGTGACAGACAAAAGAGATGGTGGGTACAACAAGATGAATGGGAGATATATCTATACAGCGGGGACTATAGTTCAGGACCCACGAAAAATCCCATAACCGTCAGAAATAGTAGCAAATTGGGAGCAGGAACGGTCGGATTGTGGGATGTTAGCCAATAGCGTGTGATGGATAGCAGGAAGGACCAGATAACACCCCTGCAGATAAATATTTGGATCCCCTCCACGCACACACAGGAATGACACTGACATGGCAGAGGACTACAGTAAAACCCCCCTGAAGGAGGAAGACGTAATAGTCAGGAATTTCTCTAAAAATGAGGTGGAAGAGTGTAGAGTTATCGCAGGTGCAGGCCAGACAATTTATGGGATATCGGGGGTTAATACGAATGCCAAAGAAAAACAACATGGAAGGCGGCGGGCCTGTGCCACAGCTAGACCAGTCATGTTCACTAACCCGGCCCTCGTTGTTTCCTAAATGAGGACCCAGCAGGATATGCATGCATGTGAACTTCACCACACTCTAGACAGCTCCCGCATTGTACTACCCTAGCATCCCTCTTTCCCCCAGGCTTTGAAAATCCCAGGGTTTTTACGCCATAAAGGGGGAGGGTGCAGATATCACTGTTTCAATCACGGATCAAGCAAAGCCTCACAAATCAAACTAGCGTGATATACCCTCCAGATGGGTAATACAAACTGTACATAAAAATAAACAAAAAAGCCTAGGCCCGTGGCTAGAATAGGGACTATTCTACTATTGTGTGGTCTAGGTTGATACTCCCCAGATATTAATAAGTTCCCAAATCAACGTCAGGAGTTTGTGATATGGTTAGATTAGCTATGCCCATATTTTGGTGGGGGAGTAGTAGAGTTCCACTAGACCACCATAGGCTGTTTGCAACTGACCGTATAAAGAGAGGGCGGCCCGTAGTATGCAAGCTCCGGCTTTGATCCTGGGCGGGAACCCCACCTATAAGACAGCATAGGAGTTCTAGGGGTTTTGTCCCGGAATGAATACAATTGGCAGATCAAATCCGAGGATTTGAGAATTATACCACTGCTTTCCGCCATCTTGCCGTCACTCCCAGCAAAAAGTAGAGGATAGAAAATTTGTGATTATAATGTTGTTATCGCTTTGAGCAATGCAACTAGGATGCCCATCGAAGGCCTGGCCGAGCAGACGGTCCCCAACGTCCCTCTCATGGCGCTCCAGAAATAGGATGGCGCTGGAATGTGTTGGCTTGAAAAAGGAGAGGAGTCTGTTCCATGCGGAGGATTTGCTGTACGGTCATCCTCTAACAACACTGCCCCGGATGGGAAGGTCACGGGCTTTAACCAACTTCGAGCCCTTTCCCAGGAGATGCATGACGCATCAGGTATCAATCCAATTGGAGGGGTGGGATGACAACCTTTTTTGGCAAATGGAAGAATCTTATCACTGCTGTTTGACATCGAGTGCGTTTTTCTTGCTCTCTAGTTACCTGTGGGTGTTGCTGTGTGCCCTGTGCGGGACCATGACATCCCGGCTCATCACCTGCCTGTCCAAAGACAAAGCGCCGCCTCCTATTCCGCTGCGGAATGCGAGCCATTACTCACCAATGCACAGAGGGACGGGGAGGACGTTGAGCCACTGCAGTTAGTGTAAAAGGTGTGTGTTCGCACCTAGTAGGTGCGAACAGGGGGAATTTGTGGGGGAAAAAATAATACAAGGACTGAGGTGTGGATGAAGCAGGCACTCAGGAACGGCCACGTAAAAAGCTGGCTTAACAGATATATGAATAACCAAAGACTAAATAGAGTTGTGTATGTGGACCTATATAATTATGCTGTTGCAGCTGGGTTACAGTAGGAGGGAGAGAAAGGACAGGGGCTATCTTAGTCAGATAGCTACAGTGAGCCCGGGAGGGAGGAGATGGAGGAGGGCCATAGGACACGAAGTTCAGGACGGTCTGATAACTAAGAGAACAGGACATACAAACTAAGGAGGGAGGAACATAGCTGGTTGTGAGGTTAAATGATAACTGAAAATAATAAGAAGAGAAAGAAGAGGGAATAGGCGAGCAGAGAGTGTACCCAGCAACAGTATAGGGACCAATCAGTCCCACAAGGGGAACCAATATAACCTAGCATTCAAATTGTTGAATGCCTTTTGGGGGGGGACTCTGTATAGGACAAGTCTCTCCATTCAGGTTTGTCCGTGGCCGTGTAAATGCTCGGAAACGCATTTAATCTGCTTGACCACAAGAATAAACGCTGTGTTAATACCTCATGGAGTCAGTTGTCAGTTATAGAAGGATTTCCCCAATCAACGTACACGTTAGAGCCAATTTGTGTGACCGTGCCAGACTTTCGGGGACATGTCCACGCAGTCCACTGTGCTACAGTGGTAGCGTCGCTTATCGATCCTGCACGTGGGAACGCGTCCTCCAAACGGAAGTATCAAAAGAGCTATATCGTCCGGGGGATGTAGGATTTCTAATTATTTTGCTATTAGTTTTTTTTTTAGAAAAAGTGCACTGTGGTCAATATAGTAATTGCTTCAGGACACTATTTATTCTCAGTGTCCCAAGTTTAAATTTGGTGGTGGTAGGGTGCAACAGCGTAACATGGCCGTTAGGTTCCCACTTAGGAATTGCGAAAGTCAACATTTGCGGTTTTAAAGGAACATGTCTAAAGGTTTTAAGGTGATGTTGAGCATCAATACTAGTTTTACCTTCTTTCCCGCGGGTCCCAAAGCTGAGGTGGATTTTGAAATTTTTCTCTCAGTGCCCATTCAAGCAACTTTTTTTTTCGCTTGAAATCTGAACCCAACCACAGAATCAAACCTCTACTGGGGTACATTATTTGGAGTTAAGAAAACTATTCCTTGATGGGTGCCCTAAACAACCATCACTTACCACTCTCTTTCCCTGAAGTCGAGCCCACTGTTGTGGTAACTTGCTGGTTAAAACTGGTTGTGGGTACCTGTAGAGGTAGGTGGTCTTTCCACCCCGAGTCGCCACGTGCCAGCAGTTGAGCAGATAGTCATACTCCCGGTCAGCCCATTGTGCAGCCAACACTGCTCAACCTGCAGAGTGGAACTACACAGTTCACTGCTTATGCTGTTTTGATAATGAACCATAAGAGTTTAAAGAAAGCTCCACATGACAACACCTTAAAGGGTGAGCAAAACTAGAAAAGTATAAGGTGAAATAGTTCCATCTAAGTTGCAGTTTGAGGGCGCAAGACCTAACCATTCACGCAGACTTAACTGGGACGTCATAACTCCCGACTCATTAGGCTTTGACTAAGACGGGGCTAAAATGGAATGGAGTGGCTTCAACAATGGCAGTTTAAAAATGTCATGCCAGTGTGTTCAACTTGGATGAGTGAAAAACAAGCCTATTGGCAGAAGGAACTCTTTATATTTACTAGGGCAGACAGCTCAACACTGAATGACACAAAATCCAAGTTTGATTATGCAAGAGATGGTTGCGAATTTGTCCCATGGGCCAAAACAAACTGAACTCTACCATTTATTTCTTTAGGATATCCACATTTAGGGTGCATTGGGAAAAATGTTATGGCAACTCAGATTCCTGCACCACAGCAGGACAGGACAGGAATAATACCATTAAATCTAGAGTCATTCCCAAAGGCTGTATGATTAATGGTATAGATGATTGGCAATCAACAGAGTGGGAGACGTCCGAGTAACAAACCCTTTAACCTGCAGCAGTCAGCAGTCTCTGTTCCTGATCTGGACAAAACACCATGAAAAAAGTATGTTGGTGATTTGTCCTCAAATACCACGTACAGTTTCACAGTCCCTTAAAGACAACAACAAAGTTTATTATATAATCTACCATCTATCTTTGCAGGAAGTGCCAAACGCCCCCATTCAGAGTCGCTTAATCGTCCTGATTGAATAAAATAAGTCGCTTATGCTGATGCGTATTGGAAATCATGAACCTTTCCCCCCCTTCTTACAGGTGATCCAAGGAGGAGTTTCAAGCAGCAATGAACAAAAGGGGCTGGCTTACAGACCTGTGTTTCGTGTTATTTTACTAAGGGGAAAAAAAGGCTCTTTGAAAACTGATGTCAACAAAATAATGTGAGCCTCTGTGGATTTCAGCTGAAAATCGTCCCAAACAGGGGTCAGGGGCTTACTCTTGAGGCTAAGAAAAGTAATCCTGGCTTCTGTCACAAAGTGAAAACAATACAAACCAATAAACCTGAAAGCTATTGAAGATCAATTAAGGCCCTTAAAGATTTTCAGAATTAGTTTTATCTTTGTTTTACAAATGGAATTTTGTAACAGAATATGGTCGCTTCTAGGTTAAAAAGGGATTACAATTTTGTCCCCATAGGCACAGAAAACCCAAACAGTTTGATCCGTACAGTTTTTAACTATTGTAAGTTTTAGAAACAGGTATATGTCTTATTCCAAAAACAGCAACTAATGACATGTAACACTGACAACTAGGGCATGGGGCAACACAAACAGAAACAGTCTTATAAACAACTTGAAATAAATATCAATTTTGGTCAAGCTTAATTTTTTTGTTCTGTATTAGTTTGGGATGTCAGAGACTGTCAATAGCAACATTAACATAATTCTTGACACAATTCACTCTTATAGTTTTTCAGAAATCAGTCTTACAATCTGTGTAGCGCCGTTTGAGTGGATTTACAGTACCGTGTCAGCAAAATACCCATAACCAAACTGGTTTTTGCTAAAGGGCTATGGTAGAGATCTTTATGGTTTATTGGTATTTTGTTTTCTCCGTAGATATATATATATAATTATTATATTACGATAACAACTGAAAAGATTACATAACAAATCAATAACAATAATAGAGCAATAACTAACCAAATATGGACTTGTTTGTCAGTCATAAACTTAACCTTAAGAGAAGTTATGTGTCCCTCTCTAATGGGTTTGAAATACTTGAAAGACTGTTGCATGGCTGCTTTTTCCTGCAGCTCTTCTTCTTGGTCTCAATGCTTTCCCTGGTTTCCTGATGAGGCCGCTTCCGGATGGGCTTGTTGCTTCCATTCAGACATCACCTCCTACGAACGTCCAGCGGAAAAGCTCAGAAAACACTTAGGCGTCCACATTTCCTGGAACTAACTCCAGTCAGAAGACTGGGGGAATGAACGTCTCCCTTCGTTCAACATGACGTTTTTCTCCTGAAAACGTTTGTGCTTCGAGCTTGGGATTACACGGTTGGCCTGTTAGATGGAACCAAAATTTTCCGCAGCCTTTTTATGTCTTTAATAGTTTGTGGTCTGTCAAATGACTGTGGCGACTTGCTTTTTGTATGTAAGGGGCATCAAACTGCAAGATGGGGAATAACTTGAGAAGTGCCAGGTAAAGGGTCTGCATAGGCAGTGAGATAACAACTCACTTCTGGATTTCATCAGGGAGAAGCCAGAACACTTCGGGGTCAACATTTGGGGGCAACGTGTGCGATATTGTTTCGACTCCAGGGTATGGACACCTCGCTGTGCTGCCGGATACTTCTGAAGCGAGAGTCTTTTACAGCCAACAAACAGGGATCAGTTTCTTTTAACCCTGTATGTGCCTCAGAGTATGAGGGCTTTTGTGGTACTGTCTTTGATGAGGTAGGCTCAGTAATCCAGCTAGGCGTGTGCTGGAATGATGATCCATGCAGTTAGTATCCGCCACGTCTGAGAGGAATATCCATTGGTAGAATATAAAGGAGACAGGGGGACAGATGCTTTCAGAAATTCAGAGTACAACACCACTATTGTCTAAGAACGAGAAACATGTGGCATCACATAACGACAGTGCAAGGAATAACTATCTCTTCGCATTGAGTAAAGCATAAAGCAGGGCTTCTGCAGGGATTCAACATGTTACATGAAGACATTTTAGACTTTTTAATTAGATAGATGCTTTTTAACCGTTCTGATCATTCCATCAAAAAAAGGAAAAAAAAGGGACCAATTCGGCGTTTCAATGTAAAAATAGTTAATTTCCTTTTACTGGTTGTACTTTGATTTATGTGTATGCGATAAAAAAGGAACAATGAATTAAGGTCCATCTTAAAACTTTTAAACAACTTTCCTGCAGATGGCCCCTGGTGGACTACATGATCTTTATCTGAACAGTAATAATGTAGGCAAGCAGATTATTAGGAGATTAAGCAACTGCGCTACTGGCTTGGTGTGATGAGAAGATTTGTGTTTTTCTGTCGACGTGCTGGTGTGGACAAAAGATTTAATGGACCTTTCGCTGCGGCAGCGCATTAGCTCTGCGGTTACTGAAGCAAAACGTTAATGAGGGTGAGTGGAATGGCAGAGCTGCTGGATGTCCACCACTTTATGGAAAGAGTTCATAGCAAACGAGGCCATTGACCACCTAGTTATTCATCAATCTGCTGTCTATAGACAAATTACGAAAAGAAAGCATAATTGGCAGGAACAGTTTAAAGGTCTTGCTACGATTGAGTAAAAATTGGCTATGTTTGTGAGACAAAGTTTGACTAGCTGACAATATTGTTTGCACTTTGGCATTATAAGCCAACAGAATCATGGTGAACAAATCTCCTTAATGTTAAACCTTTGAGTTGGAGTAAACTCGATAGTGTTGAGGCATACAAAATAATGTAATGAGAGCCGCCTGGATTCAACTGCCCCAAACACAACATAACCAATCATGGCACCAATGCTAACGGCTATAATCACCCAAGCATTTCTGCGATTGAGGGGAAACTAGGGATTTAACGAGTATGATAATGTAACCCACGGTAGAGCTGTTGGAGCAGAATATCCGGAGTTCGGGATATTATAAGTTATTAAATAAGTGTGTTCGTGCCTTTAGCAGCAACGTTTTTTCCCAGGTTCTGCAGAAGGACTATCTTCAATCAAATGTTCTCAGCATTCTGGTAACAAAAATATGCCAGTTGCCAGCCTTAGTCCTCTTAGCCCAAAAATCGGCTAAAAGGGTTTTGTCATCTCCTCCTTCCACCTGAATTCCAAACTTCAAGAAACGCAACGTTGTGACTAGCGCACTGCCGCCTGCTCCTGGGCAAACTTGTCAGAGACTCGGTATGAAGCTGGGAAGGACTAAACACACTGTTTCCAACTGTGGTAAATTCCACGTGTGCATAATATTGATATGATTAATGAAACGTGGAATGTATCGTCAGATTGATCGTGGCTTACCGTCCCCATTACAAACGGCAATCATAATCCCTAGTGGAACCCTCATAGTGTCTCCATAGCAGGTAGCTTAACAGAGGGAGATCGTTTGTCCATGGGTTGGGAGGACACTGCCGGCTTCTCCGAACTGAACCACTTGTGGTCGCGAGTATATTACGGCTGGTCAGCCGGAAGGTTTGAGGCTGCTGCCATCTGTTGGCATCCTAGTGTACAAACAGATGGCTAAAAGGTTAGATCATTGGCACGAGTGAGATAAAGACTACAATGACAAGTATCGTCACCTCTCCACCAGACTTCTCAGGAGTCTGTATTCTTTCCAAAAGTCTGTTGTATGACATTTCTTAAAGGAGTCCTCGTGCACTGAGAGGACTGACAACACGAAGAGGATATATTAAGGAAAATATATGGTTAACATGGAAAAATTTTTCCATCAGAAGGAAAGTAAATTAAGACTCACAAATTAACAATGTCGCACTGGTATGAGTGTGCAGGACCTGTGCGAGCGAGTGCAACAATACTGTAGTGTCATCATATCAACTTGTACTTAGAATGACACAGGTATTTCAGGAGATCTAGCCTACCTGAGGGGGCCCCAGAAGGACGACAGGTGATGCATCCAACACCAAGGGCCAGATGCTTTAGGCGCCCGAGCGGTGGGAACGCTCAACTCTCTCATCAAGTCATTCAAGGGGAAGAGCGAAGGTCTTTTCGTGACCAATCCCGGGCTGAAGCTCTTAGCAGTTGGGACCCACTCCTAAAATACATGATGGGACAACAATTGTTATTGTCAGGATACTGTAAATGAGGACAGGGTCAAAAACCACACATAAAGAGCTTTCACTTGAAAAACATTTAAAGGCAATACTCACACAAAAGTGGTCGTAGTGCAACAAACGTACACATAGAGATGAGGGTCAAACATCTAACTGGTACTTGCGGACACTGCTCAGACAGCATGATGCGCTGATGTTCGTCTCTGGCGCAGGGTGGTTTGTAGATTAGGTTGAAGGTGCATCGACAATGTTGGCAGTAGCATTGTTCGTGGAAGACCTGCGCAGCCAGTCAGACCAGCACAGTTTGTGGGATTAACTCTCTTCCGCTCTGCTGCAATGTGTGAACCTAAAAGCACAACCCGGATATGATATCTGGGTTTGACATCTGCACTGGGCAGGAAAGAAAAAAGAAATGGTACCTGGGTTTGTGTAAACTAACATTCTAAAGAGTATCAATAATGTTAACGTTCCATGTGTGGGAAACTAAAGAGTTGCAATGCAAATATTTACAAAAGTTGCAGCTTACTTGGCTTGTTTACATCCATTGTCCTGGTTACCAGAGCCAGATGTACTAAATGTTATCAGCCAAATTACACCAATCACAGTTTGTGTGACTTACGGACATGTTGTAGATAGTCCTTTGAACGAAAAGGTGTGTAGGACTCTGGGTTGGAAGCCTTTCTTTCGTACTATGGTTAATTCCACAAAGTTTTCATCAAATCCAAGCTCTCTACAGTGGACGTTAGGACATCAGCCGCTCAAATGATGACAAAACAGGCAAGAAAGAGGGAGCACAGAAACAAAATCGCTTCAATAGCTACAGAGAATAGAATATGAACTTGTTTGCACTAATGGCTGTGAGTATAATGTGTTAGTCAAAAATGATTCCTAATGGTTTTTCTAATTACAAATGTCTTGTTTTTGACTTAGCATTTTGACATTTTTAAAAGTTACTGTAAGGTCTAGACAGAATTTGTCGGCACGATTTCTGAGAGTCGATACCAAAACTGATATGCTTTGGTTGTTGTGTGAATGTTTTAAAGCTTACATAAAGTATCTGTTACCACCAACAGTAATGGAACCCATATAAGAGATAAAATTTGGTTAGATTGAGTTGATTGGCAAATTAATTTATTGAGGGTGTTTTAGGGTGTGGATTTTTACTAAATGCTAAAATCCTTTTCTAAATACTTTACAGTTCTATCAGAATACCGCCTATAGTTACCAAGCTTATCCTAATACGGTCAGCTTAATAGGACATTTCTCTGTAGGGTGTCTAGTTTATCTTGAACCAGCCAAGTGGAGGACATCTCTCTTAGCAGATCGTCACGACATCAGCTGGTGACACCCGGATCACTTGCCACATAGTTTAGCATTGACTAGAGGTTATTTCTGTGAATACCTGGATGATTTGAGAAACATTATTATACCATAAGGTATTCTTTCAACTCGTATTCTACTCTGCTGACAGGAGAGCGAGAGCTCTGTCCGGACTGTCCTCAGGACCCCAATAGAGAAAGGTAGGGGAGATGTGGAGGATGTTAGCTAAGGACATCCCTATCAGGGATAACACCTCCACCCTACAACGACCACTGTGGGGCCCTGAGAGACTCCTCAGCAGGCCAGACATGATCACCAGTGGTGTAAGAAGGAGAGGTACGAATGCTACTGTAAACAAAGGAATTTCCCCGCTGTGGGCTGATAAAAAAAGTCATTACCTTATTCTTATCCCAAGAGGATATTTGTATTAAATCAGTTTACCTAAAAGTGATTCTACTCAGTGGAGGGGTTTCTGATCATTTCCACCTGGGCATAGAGCAATCCAGGTCAAAATAGGACGAATGACTCGTGTGCAGTGGTGGTTCAGGATGGTCTTATTGAGGCTGGCTAAAAGAGATTATCAATACAATAATTACATTGACACCCGGGTTTAGACAGGAGCGGTTCTATGTTGATTGTCCAAAAGCCAGAAATACAAGCCCAAACATATGTTATCCCAAAGCTCCCTGTCCTCAAACTTACCAGAAACAACAGAGGGTGATCGTGAGACGGATATCCACCGAAATGTTCTTCCATTCGGGTTCATCCTCTTCCAGTCTCACATCGCTGTTAGCCATGTCAAACAACGCAAATTGATACTTGTTTTATAGGATGGTGATCATATCATTTAAGACTGGTATTGTGTGACTACGATAGGGAAAGTGACTCACTAGCTGTACTATTTTCGTGTAGGTCCCACTCCGTTTGGTGCAGCGGCGCATTGCCGGTGCGGAGGGATTATAGCTACGCGACCACATGGATTCTGTCAACTTCTCTGTTAGTTTAATATTTTTGCTTTATTGGGGATTACTTAAACTACTTCATCTCCAGAAAATGTTGCAAAACTAAACAATTCAGGGACACATTTTGCCAAATTGTTTTCCTTAAACGTTACTGTCGGTATCGCGACCGCTTGCAGCCTGAACAGAGCCTATATAAGCGAGCGCACATCTACGGCGTGTCATTTGCAGCCTCCGCGGCAATCTGGTGGTACGAAGGTTAATTAACAAAGAAACGGTTTTGCGTATTTTGAAAAGTGGCGTTTTCCTGTGTTTCACTGTTGTCTCTTTGCTTGTATCAATAGTCCTTTTCAAAACGTGGGCATTGTGAGCGGCCTCACTGTTTGTACAAACAGCAACAGAATTGTGCGGAATACGTTTGGTTGGCCATCGTATATAAACCGTCGCTAGTTGTTGCTAGGTTAGGGTTTTCAGTGGGTTAGCTTCGGGTCTTAGGGGATTAAAAGGTTGACAATTGAATATTACCAAGTAATCATGAATACGTGGTTAATCATTTTCAAACTTATGAAACAGATTGAAGCTGAAGCAATTCACATTTTGTACTTAATAGTTTCTTGCTTCGCTACAGTTTGTTTTTTTTTTTTTTTTTTTTTTTGGTGCATTTCAAATAAGTGTTAGAAACATACTAGAAGTAATGGTATCCCAACCTTTCTCTGAGAGACTAATTTGCCCCCTTGTGTGTCCTCGATGTAAGTTACAGTTATCTTGTCTAAAAAATGAGGCACACGTTTGGCTATTAGGGATTTGAAAAAGGACTAATGGGACAGCAACAATTCTTAATTAGGTGCTTAAACATGTGTCTGAACACAATTTGGTTGTATGAGATGTTGATTCTGCACAGCTACTGACAGTGTACACCCACCCAGCACTCCCAGCATCTATTATAATTAACCGAATGGTACCTGGTAATTATTTCCACCATATGCTATAGTCTCATATCATATTTTGTTTTACAGGACTGCCAAAATGTCTACCAGGAACATGGACCACAGATGACGGCCTCCAAGAGCTGGAGCGGATCTCAACAAGGAGATTGCAAGCTGTAAGGCATTGAGTGGAGCACGGAGACAAAGACGACCGGTCACGTATCCAGACCGTTACAGGGCAGAGAACTAATACACCATGCTCATAATTTCTCTGTTCCAATGCAGAGACTGCAGATATAAACATGAAGACATTTAGGTTCTTTATGGGCTGTCTCGTGCCAAGCACAACAACTACAAACATACCTCCGAGAAAGGAAAGTACTTGGTTGGACAACTCAGAAACCAAAGGACTGACTGGAGTATGACACCTTTCCAACTTTTCTTTGCGGGCTTACGGTCGTTATAGCTCATCAGGGAAAGAGGCAAAAAGTGAGAAGGGCCAGGTTTGAAAACGAGCCAATTAACGCTGTACCTTGTGACCAAAAGAAAGCCAGCGCATGCTCAGTCTCCGCTTTCCAGATCCACTCCAGAACATTTGATTGGCCCACATAAGACTGAGTTCCTGTTAGACATTCCTCCCGCTCCCGATCAATAAAGAGAGCCAGAGTCGAAACCGTGGTTTATTCTGTTGGCGGCAAATCCTCAATGAACTAAAAGGGAGGGCAATCGAAGGAGGTCCAACCAACACTATTCAATCTAAACGCTGTAGTTGTGCAAGGTAAAATATCAACCTGCTATCGGAAAGAAGGCAATAGGGTTTGATCGTAATTGCGTGCCAACAATCACGGTCCATCAATCTTTATGTAAACAAGAATGGAAATATTATGATTGCATAGGAGTGTAGTGATTAACTGGTCGTTAGAAGATTTGCAAAGTGAAAGTCAGCAAGAATGACTCACTTTCAAGTTACAGAAACATTGCGGAAACCTACAGTCTCCTGCCACCACAGACCTGCAAGATCAAAAACGGAACAATCTGTGTGGGGGAAAAAGGAGAAAAGCTGGTTTCAGGTGTGAATTGCCTCAGTGTGAGCCCCATTGGTTAAGACAAATGAACCACACACAGACAACAGTTAATTTTCCTCAACAAATCACTTTTTTATAAGCTCCACTTGCAAACTCAGACTTACCATGCAGCCAGCACACCAAGCAAGCCTCGACAGCAGAACAGCCAGCTCGAACGGGTTAGTATCAGTGGGTCTTCCACAAAATGTGTACCACAGTACTGCCTCACAGCCAAAAAAATTTCAAGCAAAATTCAGGACAGAGGCAGGCTAAAGCTGCTCACCTGAAAGCTACTTGGCAACAGCAGAGAGCTTCAGACAGCAGGACTTTGGCATGATTCAGCATCAATTTGGCCAAACAGAGCTGAATTATCTTTACGGATCAACTGAACAGCTTTTTGGGACAGAAAATGACGCGATATCATTTGTTCCAGCTCTGATGATGGATGAGCTCAAACTATTCAGAAATGGAACTGTCTGACAGTGATCCAATGGAGGAAATGCTACAGGATCTTCATGGAGGCTAACGAGGATAAGGAAAGATAAGCAGCCTGAGTGGTCTGTAAGGATGCTCCAGATCCATGATGAAAACTTTGAACCTGGTCTAAAGACCTAATCCCTTTCATGTCATTTTAGGTTGGAGCTATAGAGGAAGAGGAACCAGTGTCAAACCCCAAGCATTGCCGATAAAGAAGAGAGTGCTCATGAAGCCAAAAACAACAGAGGTACATGAATTACACTTAAGTACTTAATTAAGCTCCATATTCATTATCGGGAAGCACTAAATATAGGAAATATTTCAGAATGACCTTGTTCCTCTGGGCACTACTCTCTTGAGAATAACATATCATGAATACTCATGAGTATTTACAACATTTCATTTTTCTTTTTCCTTGCTCCTTTCAGCAGCCAGTAGCAATTAGCAGACCTCAGACCCAGGTGTGGTCCTGCGTGGGTCGGATTGCCGTTCCCCAGTACCTCACACCCCAAGATCAGCAGGACAGCAGGAGCCTCAATGTTGACTGCTCAGTTAAAGGTGGTCAGGCTTTTCTTTCCTCCACCTGTCAGCGGAAGCCAGAGACCCAGACCGCACTTTTCCTTTACCCAAAGCCTGAAACCTGCAGCCTGCTCCTGTGCAAAATGGTAGCATCTGTTGTCTGTTGGGGAAGATTTATTAGGGTCATTCTTAAGAAAGATTAGGTTAAAATGAAGAAAAACAATTTACTTCATGTCTAATTCAAAGTTGAAGCCTTTTTTCAATTTAAATATTAATTCTCTCATGTGTGATGTTTTACCAGTAAAAACATCTGAGTCCTTCATACCGTCTATGTAGATCAAGCAGCATTACGTTGTTTTTGTATGCAAATATTAAGTAGATTTTGTTTATCTTGAGATTTAGAAGCTTTGCCTCAATGCATTATCAGCTACATACATGTTTTGTGTCTTATTTCATAGCTTACATGAACTACATATCTTTGGGAACTGCCGTGATCTGAGTAGGCAAACACTTGCACTTGATCCTCCCGAGGGCACGTTCCCCTGCTGTCACTTCAGTCCAGCCAAGGTACTTCAGTGTAACCCACTCGTCATGTATACACTCGCATGCGCTGTGCGACCAATGTACCATACACTGCAGTTACCCCTGTGCAAAGATACCGCACCACAGCACCGTTCTCATTCTGCCCGCACGTAACCTTCACTGAGCTCTGCTGCCTGTCATCGGCACATTCAAGTCCAGCTGTTTCCGCTACCCTCTAGTGCTGTCCATTCTACTGTTAAGGTGAGAAGTGAATAAACAGCCTTTCGGGGTGATTGTGAAAGACTTGAATAATTTTTTGTTGGCACCTTCAGGACATCTAAGGACACCTTACATGCATAAATAATAACATATAGAAGCCAAAACAAAAAATTATCAATAGTTAGTAATGTACTAAGTAAAATTAACTTGAACTAAATCTGGTGGAGTAGACGGTTTCATCTGCTAAATAATAATGAATTTTATCTATAGGCAGTGCCCACTAAACGGAAATGGAAGCAGCAGTGTGAGGCCGCCTAAAGACAAAGTGCCCCATGACATCCGACAGCGTTACGTCAACATGTTTACAGAGGAGTTCCTGAAGACAACAGCCAATGTTAATGATGCCTTTGAAAAAGGTGAGCTGTGGGCCACTTACTGTTATCCTTAATTGCAAAACTAGCTAGATATCATTTCCGTCCCTGTTATTGTTTTCAGGCACTTGCTGAAGAGAAGGCTGTGTTAATCGCAGTGTGAACAACTCAAATATCTGAGTGTTGCAGTGAATGCACTGAAGAAGCTGAAGAACCAATATGCTGTACTGCTAAAGGTTGAGAATTTTTACAAACTCAAAAAACTTCTTTGGAAAGTAACAATATAATTTATATTTAGTTAAAATTATTTTTTGGTACAGATGAAAATGAAGTCAACAGCCAAGATCCAAAGGCAACATTCTCTTAATTGAAGAAGAATTTTAGAGAAAATGGTGAGAATTAGTTTTTAAATGCGTTTGTCATTTTTTCAATATTTGACATCGTCTCTTAATACTTTATTTTCCCGCAGATATGGCATTTAGAGAGTTTGAAGGACTATATTTTGACTGAGGAAAAGCGGTTGAGAGCAACTTCCTGTCCAGAACCCAGAGAAGCTGGTGGGCCGTTTTTTTGCTGACAATAAGAAATGCAGTGCGGACCGTAAGTAAAAACATATCTCCCTGAATAGACAGTTTGGTGCTGTTCCCATATTATACACTAGAGGGCACACTTAACCTGTGGTTTACTAAATAATTGTTTCTCTTTAACACATTTCACAATGGATGATGTGCTTCTATTGTGTGATTAATAAGCCTTAAAGGATCTGCTGTCGATGTGGCGCGACATACTCTGTGACCATGGGAACACACACCGTAGTAAGAGGAGTGTAATTACCACTATGGCAAAGGTTACAAAAAAAAGGTAATGTTTCAAAGGGTTTACTATACAGCTTACACCATCTGATGTGCATACGAGTCAATTATTACTTTTTACATTTACTCTAGTTTAAATTTTTCCATCTTCACATTACTGATCTATGTTCTTAAATGTGGTTTATGCTTTCTCGAACATGAAGTGTGGCACTACTGTATGTAGGTATGTGGAGGCCGGGACCCTACGCCATGTGCAACTCTCAAAAAATGTAACTACATGTGCTACGACGCACGCGTTGGCCGTAACTTGGTAGCGTTTAATTTCCTCAAACTCATTTCTGGTTCTCCTCCTCAGAAACAAAATCAAGGACAGTGTTAACATTCCTGCTACAGATTTCCCACCGTGGTCAGAAAGCACAGGGGAGATACTTCTCTCCTTCTTCACGTCTCTCACTCAAACTTAGTCGGCTAATCACCGGCACTTTCATCCGCTCAACCACAAACTTCCCCCGCATGCACACACATGCCCAGTCTTGCTATTTTCTAACAAGGTCATACCATACGCTCAGTTTAATGCATGTTTTTAGTTTTCACCATAGTGGCACTTATAATTTAATGTATGTACTTAAAATTAGGGTCTGATATTGTATACATTTTTAAACCGTTAACAGTGCCAGGTGGAGTGGAGACCCGCTACAGTTGCTGTGAGGGAGTCAGGGAGCACCTGGATGTCAGGTGTTTAAGGTAGGAAAAGACACAGTGAGAGATTATTCCATACTTGATTCTTTCCTAAAACATTCACAATTAATTGGCAGGTCAATGTCTAATTTTCATCATTTTTTTGTCTTCACCAGTTGCATGCATGATTCCCTCAGCTGGATGGGTTTGTCTCAACCGCCCCCAGACCTCCTCAGATAAGAATGTCCCGGGGTTATACTCCTTGAATTTGGAATGGTGATTAGCTTTTTTTTTTTTAATATTCCTAATGTTGATCAACAAACCCCAACTATGTGTGGAAGTTTCATTAGAATTCATGATTAAAACTGGTGATCTATCACAGCAAATCTGAGTTACCACAAAGTAATACTGACGTATTTAAAAAAAAAAGACACAACTTTAAAGTGCCCATATTATGCTCATTTTCAGGTTTATACTTGTATTTTGAGGTTCTACCAGAATAGGTTTACATGGTTTCATTTTCAAAAAAACACCAAATTTTTTTTGTACTACACATTGCTGCAGATCCTGTTTTGTGTGTTTAGGTCTCTGTTTTAGTCTACAGAGTGAGACTCTCACTCTATTGCTATCTTTGTTGGGAGTTGCACATGCGCAGTAGCTAGGTAAGATCATATCAGCTAGATACTCTTTCTCAACTTTGGGCAGTAAAAGGCAGGATTAGCTGGGAGCCTTTCAAACGAGGGCATATTGTGGAATACCTGCAGAACAGGGATATGTAAGTAGTTCTTTTTTGGTGTGTGTGGCCATTGAGAACAAGCTAGCATGCTATGTTAGCCACCTTTCTCAGCTAGGACGTAGAAAGCCGTGCAGATGTGAACAGGTCACCCGGAGACTGAAGGCAGAGGACATTCATCTTACTCAAAACAGCATTTGAATGCGTGTGGAAGCACCAGAACACAAAATATGGGCACTTTAATAGATGGTTAATAGAATGAATAATATTAATACCAGATCCTCATTGTTTTTTTCCAAAACAATTGTGTAGGTGTTCCCTGATGTGCACATTACCTGATAGCAAAACAAAAAAACATAAATTAGAGGGTCTGTGTGTAGACATCATTTTGATGTTTGATTATTTAACGGTCTTGAGTATGCAGTGAAAAACACATATATTGTGTTATTTCTGTAACAGTGTTATACTATTCATGGTTTGGAGCTATCCAGAGTGACAGTGGTCAATCTAGTCTGCACGTCGTCTACGACACCTTCGTCAGACCTAACAATGAGGCAATCGACTATAACACCGGTAATTAGATGCTGGCTGCGTGTTCTTCCTTTTTCCCAATACCTAAACATAATCTGTAAACCTACTATGAACCCTAGTGCCCCCTGGTAATTAACCAAAACTTATGTAGAGATGGCAAGAACCTGAAAATGCATACTAATGCGTTGAGCTATATCTAAAATGAGAATTTAGAGATGCAAAAAAATAGATAGATAGATAGATAGATAGATAGAAAAAAATATATATATATATATATATTAATATATATATATATATATATATATATATATAATATAATATATATTACATACAAACACACACACACAGAGTCTTGCTGAAAGTCACTGGAAATTTACATTACTATACCACAGATATATTCCACACATAACCATACGGGATAAATGAAGGAAATGTACAACTGACTGTGTTTATCAATTAATTTGAATCACCCAACTGCTCTATCAGTAGCCTTTGTGACGTTACTTGTCAAGGTTTTCAGGCATCAGTGAGGAAGATGTGAAGGGTAACTGCACCTCCTCACAGAGGTGCAGAAGACCTTATGAGCTTTCATCAGCGCCGACACCATTCTGATTGGACATAGCCTGGAAACAGACCTCTGTGCCCTGAAGGTGACTACTTTTTTCTAAATTTATTTTCTTTCAACGTTATTGACCTATTATTTGCATTATTTTCCAACAGCTAACCTGTGCTTTAAACAGCACAGGGTATTTCTATATGAAACTGAAACCAAGAAGAGCCAAGTCAGCCACATTCAACATGGCCATTGCTAATTTTTCTGCAAAGAGCCTTTTGATATTTCAGCAGTATCCCTGTGCATAGTTTATTTTAATTTAAATGCAGGTTTTGCATTTTTTTGTTTTAAAGCAAATTGTATAACTTTAACTTTTTATTATTCACAGGACCATCTTAGTGCCATGTTCTAGGGGTGGTTAGTGTGATTTTATATGTATATTATAGGGCTGCATGATTGAGGAAAATATGCGATAATGTTGGTTAAACATATAATAAACGATATAGTGATAACAATATTACTTGCGATAAATGAACGAATATTGGCGAATAACAAACATTTCCAACATCTTTTAGTGAACATTTTGAAAAATAAAGGCACCACTTAAAGGTGACTTAAACATGTAAAGTGCAGTTTTCGGATTTAAATATTGCAGCCTAATGGATTATTGATAACCTGAATGTAAAAGTAATAACTCAAATACCTCATGAGAAAGTACAAACTCTGAATTACTGGGTAATCGCAGCTCTACAAACATTGCAACAAATCTTGGTCATAGAAGGTTGTATGTAAGGGGATTTGGGAAGTTAGACAAACCTAAAAGAACACAGAAATCTAGGTTTTAAAAATGGTAATATTTAATTGTCAAGGGAAGACTCTATTAATCATGGTAACAAATGCCAGACACATAACTGCCTTGAATAAGAGGATGTGTGGCCAATGGTTGAATGGTAATAATGGAATAAGGGGTTAACAAATGCTAGTTGCAATCAACATCATATGACCACTTTGGTCTGACACCTATGGTGTGCCATGGCTTTGATGATCTTTGTTGTTTTTTTGCCTGTATGATTGGGTAATTTCACTTTTCAAAGAGGCACCCTAGTAAAGAGCTTCAGATATCTTCTCTTTACTGTAGTTGCTCCATGGGGTGGTAGTAGATACATCAGTGGTTTTCCTCACCGTCTGGCCTCCCTCACAAGCTGACCTCAACAACCTTATGCTGAATACCTCAGGAGGATCATCCAAGAGAGTGGTCAGTCATCACGGATATCTGCTGTCAAGTGTCTATTTTACTTTAGTCCACAAGTTAAAAACTCCAATACACCTGAGAACAAAATCTAAATTCAAATAAAGAAATGGATCATGATCAGACAAACAAATTGGGTGTGAAGACTTACCAAAATGTCTGTAGTTGCAACAATGATTTATCTTTAGCCTATGAATGTCCCCCCCATGTGTACATTTATTTAAATACACCGTTCATGTTTTTCCAGTTTGGGCCATGACACTGCAGAAGACGCTGCTGCCTGCTGGAGCTTATGTTATGGAAGGTCAGACAAGAAGATGGAAAACTGAAAAAAATGATGGAAATAAACATAATAATCACCACGCTGTTCATACACAAAAAAATGAGAGGTTGTGCAAATTGAATGTCACGTATTCTGATGAAGTTGGAGGGCTATTTTTTTATTTGATAAATTAACCTAATTATGTTAAAACAGTATTTCTCTAGCTAAATTTAGATTACAGCCCATGTTTCCATGCCTGTATAAATATTTGTGAAAACCTGAAGGAGTGGGGTGTCATCAGTATTATCCAAGTAAAGGCACATAATGAAATCCCTTTGGTGCGTGTTTTTATACTTTTTTTTAACAACTTATCAGCCAATGAACAGTCAATGTCTAATTGGCATCAGGTGCTGTATGCAAATTGGTGCACAGGTGATACAGAAAAAAAATCAAGTATTCACACAGAATGAAAATAGATACAAAATTGTTACGTAGAGACTAACAATGTTTTAACTTCAGTTTTAAGGGGCTGCCTGAACCTGAGTTCATGGTGACAAAACAAGGGAAACAAATAACACCTTGCATAAAGTACATTGTTTGGTGTTTCACATGAAGACACTTAGTTAAACATTTATTATTTGCTCAATTTAGTTGTTCAAAGTAGTGACCATTTTGGACCCATGCCACCTGTCATAATCCAGGGCATGTGGTACATTATTTTGACAACAAGGTGGCACAACATTTCTGTTAATTTCTATTTCTATTCTCCTTTCTCTTCGTCTTTCTCTTCTGCCACAGCACATCCAGAAGCAGAATCTGCAGGTCTTGATGAAGAGAAAGTAAGATGAACAGAACAAGGTGAGGAGGAAGGCCAGGACATCCAGGCTGTGATACTGGTACCAGGTGAGCTCATGGGCCTGAACCCAGGTGTTTTGCACCTTTGTTCTCATGGTGTACTCGATCCAGAATACGCTTCATCCCGAGCACTCATGGTCTGTCGTGGTGGATACTGGACAGCTGCATGACATTGTCCTTGTACCTTTGAATGTGGAAATACGGGTTAACATGGGAATTAATGAGATGAATTTACATACATAATTTTTTATATACTTCACTTCTTGGCTTACCAACAATGGGTTTAAAGAAAAGTTTATTTTTTTTTAGTTAGTCTCCCCATGAGGATTCTAAGTAATGACAACAAAACTGTCGGCGCACCAAATGATACAATTCTTCGTGATAGTGCACCACCCCCCACCCTACATGCAGTTGCTAGATGCCAAGGAGGACAGGAGGATTAAAAAAAACATTGACTTTCAGAAGAGGTAATTTCTTCACTTGAGTTTGAGTAGAGTTTGAGTTGCGGACGACACCAAGTTTCTGAACATAGCCATACTGAGAAAATACAGGAGAGAGTTTTGAAGCTGATAGTCTTAATTAGCTTTGCATCAACTTATGGTAATGGCTTGAATTAATGGACGTTTTTAATATAAAAAGTTACGCACTAAAGATTTAAACTAAAATATCTAACAGGAAAGCCATTTATTAGAGGAAACGGCAATTCATTGGTTTTTTATATTTCTTGTGACCTTGAAACTCTGTAGTGTTAATGATGACATACTGCATTAGACCAGACTTTTTATGGCATGTCGTCAATCTTGCTTTTGTATTATTAATGTGAGCTCTCCAAAATGGTAAGAAAATGAATTTACCCAAACTAGCCATCTATTTCTTGCTGGCTGAGTTATGGTGTAGGGCGCTGTCCGGGGTCTCCAACCAGTTGGACATGCTTGCAAAACTCACGTTGAGGAGGTTGCTTCTTTTGACACAGCAGCTCTATTGTGAGCTCTATATCTCTAAGGGTGAACCCATCACCCGCGTAGGAAACGTTTGGCTGCTTGTACCTCTCTCACCATCTAAAGCTATAACCAAAGGTGAGGGTTGGAATGTAAAATCAAACTGGTAAATGAAAGCTCAACTCTCTTGACCATGATGGGCTGGTACAACGCCTCCTTGTCCAAGACACTTGAACTCCTTCACTTGGGGCATAACTCATTTCCAAGGGCGCCATCCACCGTTTTTTGGCCTTAGACTCGGAAATGCTGACTCTTTCTCACTCTGACGCTTGTTTTGGACTCCAAAATAAGAAATACAGACACAGGGGGACACTAAACCTCCACTACGATGAGTGACGATTCTTGAAGGGGAATTCATTTTTTATACCCTAAAACAGACCAAGTGCACATTAAGTACAATAACTTACAATTTCTCATTGATGACAGCATGATTGCATCTCTAAGGTCCTCGGTCTTCATGAAATTCAAGTCCGCTACAATTCCAGCTCCCTAGCCTTAATATGGACCATGTTGTCTGGCTGGTCAGCAAACATGGGGATGCCTACCATGGGAACACCGTGGTAGATGGCTCATAGATCCGTTTGGCACCATGGGTGATGAAAGCTCTGGTTTTGGGTGACCTGTTATTACCAAACAACAAGAAACTTAAATTATCAGCATTTATCCAATTAAAGCAAGCTGTTCATCTGCACATCTTTTTACTTCAGTATGATGTGACAACTATAAATGTAATGAAAACTGAAATTGGCAAAGGGTTGGGTGGGGGAGCAGGCTAGTTCAGATCATCCAGATATTTTAGAAAATTACAGAAAGTGACAACAGAAGCCTACCAAGAATTTGCCATGAATGTCAAACTCAGGTGGCGCTAGAGGAAAAGTTATTAGAACACTTTGTCTGGAACAGGAATGAAATCCCAGTTGAATAGTAGAAGATGCGTAATGGTTGAAGTCAATCTTTTTGCTAAAAAAAAACAACAAAAAAACCTTCATAAAATATCTGTTTTTCTTCTGCTCTATTCCTTTTAGGATTGTGTACTGTAAACAAAAACTCAATATTAACAGTCAAAGAAATTACGTTTACTGTTAAAGGCTTATGAAAGCTAAACTTGCCCAGTAGGCATTCTGAGGGATTCCAGGATTCTGGTGTTGGACCCAGAGTTGGGGTTTTTCTCCACTGTATTCCACAACACTATAAACAGCGAAAGACAACCCTTTAGACTTAGAAACACAGTTTAATTGTATGTCATAATAACTGTAAAGCACCTCTTTGTTCCAGTGAAAGGAGCACTAAAAGATGACCTTTGATGGTTAGGTTTTCAAAAATGGATTTGTCATTTATTTTTGAAAATGACAACTCCACCCCTTTAATCAAATCTTAAATTGTATGTATTGTTTACACTTCTGATTTTTTCTCCTTCTTAAATGTTCCTTACATACTGTTCCCTGGTCAGTCAGAAGAAATGCCATGTTGTTGTAACTTTATCACCATTTATTACCATTGACCACAAAATCTGTGGGACTGCTGATCTTTACCTTATGATACGCTATCATAACTTTTAACTCTGCAGTAGGATTGTGAGAGTTTGTGCCTTACTTTTTGTGGGATTGAGCAAGGGAGGGCTATCATGTTTCCTCCTCTCTGTGGTGATGTTCTTGATGAATGATCCCAAAGAAAGACCACAATGCCAGCGTCTCAGAAGTCTGCACAAAACTCTCCATACCTGCAATAGGAGTGACCTTATCTCATGTAAACCAACCAGCATTTCTTCCTTTCCTCAGCATTTTAATGCTATTTTCTTCATGTGTTTAGATCAGGACTACTGTGAAGGTGGTGTAGTGAATATTAACAGGCCTGTGAAGTGGAGACAAACCACTCTGGTAAAGGTTTAGCAGGTCTGCAGTGTATACCGCCAACAAATTTGAAGTAGGGAGGAAAGGGACAGGGAATCAAAATCCCAGTAGGTTGTACAACCAGATGTCTGCTCTTACCATCATCTCGCAGGCCTGGTGGGTGTTCCGTCACCTTACAAAATGATATGTTTCATTATGTTATTTTCCTACTAAAAATTATAAATGTTGACTAATGATTTAATGTAAAAGCATTGCAATGAATTAAACCACTGAAAATCATTGGACCTCTGTGTTGGTATCCTGTAGCTGGGTTGCACCTTGACTGGGAGTAATATTTATTTACTTCTTTCCAAAAAACATCATCAATCACAAGTCCTGCAGTGCATAGAAGAGAAAGTTCACACTCTCTCTGAGAAGTCCATTTTGTCAGTCAGTTTGCTCATAGCGCCAGGGACAAAGGAAGGTGGAGCGGGTAGTTGGCCGCAGTGCTTCCAATATAGGCTAGGGAAAAGCGCAGGGGGAAAACCAGGGGGATGCCCAAAATCTCTGCTAATAGTCACTGCCAGGGTAGATGGGGTCAGCCAGGAGAAGGTCATATTTTCCTCCTTTAGTTTCATGATGGTTTCTGATTTAGCACGCCGTCCAAATACTCAAAGAATAAGCAGGTCAACACTTCATCAGATCCATGTATATTTGTATACTGCAAGTAGCTCAAATGATCCATCATACTGGAGAGAAGCGAAGGAACTCCTCAAAAAACTCTCTATCTCTCTATGTGACAGATACGGTGAAGGGTTCATAGCTAAAGCGAGACGGTCACTGGTGTTCATGAACATTGATGTGCTCGGCACTAGAACCGTCACCTGGTGTCCCCTGTCGGTCAGCGTGTCCAGCACAGGCTTCATGTTAATCCAGTGGCTGCCTTCAGTGTACCAGACCAAAATTTTCCCTCCATTTGCTCCCCATGTCATGCAAAGTAGCAGCAGGACACAGACAGAGAGACTGTGCCCCAGCTTCATAGTGCCTGTTTGTCAAGACAGAAGCGTGTTGTGGCCGAATCCTTTTTCA
>NC_045737.1:18462540-18462678 GCF_008692095.1 Etheostoma spectabile | reverse complement strand
ATCATGTAAAGACCCACCCAAAGCAAATGGTTAGAGGTAAAGGGCAATAGCTGTAAAATTGACAGTCAGTATTTCAAAAAAGAATGATCCGTATCCTGTACCTGAAGCACCCAAACAAAAATTAAAAACAGACTTCAG
>NC_045737.1:18461758-18462530 GCF_008692095.1 Etheostoma spectabile | reverse complement strand
TTCTAGTTGTTAGCAGTGAAGAGATGAAGTGAAATAACACAGACAGATAACTATTTCAGCTCAATATGCATTGATACATTCAATCTATGTAAATTGCATGGGGGTGCCTGTACAAGAATTTGAAGGACTATGTTTTAACTCAGGGAAGGCTGGTTGAAAGCGACTACCCTTTCTACCTGCAGTCCTTTGCTGCATGTCATTTCCCCTTTGTCTCCCCTTTCATTTAGTCTGCTGTCTCATATAAATAAAGGCCTAAAATGCCCATTTAGTTATCTTAAAAAAAAAAGACAATTTGATGCTAATCTCATATTGTACCGCTAGAGGACACACTCAACCTGGGCTGTAAATGGAATCAGGATTTATTTTCTTAGCACATTTCACTCTGATGATGTGCTTCTTTTGTTTTGTTGGTTAAAGCCATCAGGAAGATCTGTTTTCAATGTGGAGCTACGTATGCTGGGAACCAAATGGGCAAACACATCCTTACAGTGGAGTGTTATTACACCATATGGAAGGAGAAAGGTGACATCAAAGTTTTATTTTTGTATTAACTATACTGCTTACCCCATGAAACCTGTTACGTCCTGCTACACCCTGCAGTGCCCTGATATGCCATGAACTTCTACAAACTACTATTTCTAGTCACTGTTTCTTTATCTTTTATTGTGACTGTTCTTAAAACTATTAATTACAACACCAACCGGCACCGTCAGACACTGCCTACCAAGATGCCTGAATCTGTCTGAGGTTTCTTCCTAAAAGGGAGTTTTTC
>NC_045737.1:18461683-18461748 GCF_008692095.1 Etheostoma spectabile | reverse complement strand
TCACACTAAATGCTTGCTCTTGGGGGAATTACTAGTATTGTTGGTCCTTGTAAATTATAGAGTGT
>NC_045737.1:18460908-18461613 GCF_008692095.1 Etheostoma spectabile | reverse complement strand
AAGACAGGGTGATTGTAATCCGTTAGAAAAACAATTCTTCGCGTAGAGCACCAAACCCCACACCAAACTCTAATTCATTTGTCGAAATATTATTTGAAGCAAAATTAGAACTGGAGAAATATGACCAGAGAAATTTTTAGTAGCACCGAAGTAAAAGTAAAATGGATTTATTAAAGCCAACATAGCTTTGTTTAATTGACAGGCGTGCATGCGAGTTGCTCAATTGGCCTCAGTTACAGTTATTCATGTTAGTGCGCACCTGACAACAATTGACATTATTACAACTGCAGACAAAGGAGCTAACAAGAAGAATGTTCACATGTTGGAATGCAAATACATGATATATGTTGAGGTTAACAATGTTCTTTTCTTCAGTATTTCAGACTAGGCTCACTGAACCTAAGTTTATGGTGACAAAGCCAGTGAAAAAAATAGTACAACACATTACGTATGATACATTGTTTGGAGTTTCACAAGAATACTGGACACTGTAGAGTAATTTCAGTGTCGTTTCTCATTTCTGCCCTAATTGGTTGTTCAAAGTGGCAAATACTGGTCCCAAGCCAATCCAGGGCATTGTGGTTACATTACATGATTTAGACCAACAGGACAATCAGTGAGCAAAAAGGTTGTCAGTTACTCCGCCTTTCTCTTCGTCTTTCTCTTTCTACCACAGCACATCCAGAAGCAGAATCTGCAGGTCTT
>NC_045737.1:18460716-18460898 GCF_008692095.1 Etheostoma spectabile | reverse complement strand
AAGTAAGATGAACAGAACGATGGTGAGGAGGAAGGCCAGGACATCCAGGCTGTGATACTGGTACCAAGTGAGCTCATGGGCCTGAACCCTCAGGTGCTTTGCACCTTTGTTTCTCATGGTGTACTCAATCCAGAATACCGCTTCATCCCGAGCACTCATTGGTCTGTCGTGGTGGATACTGG
>NC_045737.1:18460401-18460706 GCF_008692095.1 Etheostoma spectabile | reverse complement strand
TGCATGACACTTTCCTTGTACCTTTGAATGTGGACATACAGGAGTGAGCATGAAAATTAATGCATGAATTTATTTTTAATACTTCACTTTCTTTGGCCTACCAAACATGGGTTTAAAAGGAAAAAAGGGTTTAATTTTTTAAGTTTAATGTATTTAAAGCTGTTCTAAGTAATGACAAAAAAACTGTTGGGGGGCCCACACGATACAAGCCTTCTTTGATTGCGCACCACCGCTACCCCTCCTCCACGCAGTTTCTAGTAGCCAAGGAGGACACTGAGGATTCAAAAAACATTATTGACTCTTCA
>NC_045737.1:18459888-18460391 GCF_008692095.1 Etheostoma spectabile | reverse complement strand
ATTATCTTCACTTGAGTTTCTGTGTGTAAAAGTTGCCAAAAACACCAGTTTGTGAACAAAATAGATGGATAGATAGAGATACTTTATTTATCCAGAAAGAAATTAATGTGTTCAACAGCTTACACACAACCTACATACACATAGGCACACAGACATATGACGTCCACGCACACATACATACTACAAAAATACAAAGGAATATATCAATGGTGTGCCCTTACAGTAAAGAGATTGTAGCATGTTTAAAGGAGCGGTGTGGAAAAAATGCAGAAATGTGCAATGGTATCATAGTGCAAAAGAGTGTCAGTGCAAGTACCTTGCCAATGCGAATTCTTTATCTATTCAAGTACAACAAGCTACACAATATAGCAAATATAGAATACTCATTACTTACAAGTAAATTCCGGTCGATTCCAACACATAGCTCTGTTGTTTGTAAATTTGGAGTGCTGTCATTAGCGAGAAAAACAAAAACAATCGATGCTGCCTACACGTGTTATCCT
>NC_045737.1:18458296-18459868 GCF_008692095.1 Etheostoma spectabile | reverse complement strand
ACAGGCTTAAACAGGGCAAGTTTTAAACTTCTTTTTAGCCTCCAAACATGTTCAAAATGTCATTAAAAGTGCCTACCCATGTGCAGTGATTCCTTCCAAGTGAACACAGTAAATATGACTTCTGTAGATGTAAAAGAAATACATGAGAGTTGTGCTAATTTAGCTCTGTTTAGTTCCTGAGTTGATAATCCAAGGGTTGCTCCTGACCATCTACAAACTACAACACAGAAAAGAGATACAAACATATTTTCAAAAATAAGCATATGGTTATTTTTTAAAAGTGCTGTAGTACAACTAACAAGAGACAAGTTATAATTGAGGTAAATTTGGAGACAATACCTTATTTAATCATTAAATTGATAGCCTACATATTTTTGTTTTATCTCTTTTCTGTGTTTGTAGACAGTCCCTAAGCACATTTACTACCATCTCAACACCGGAACTAAATACAGCTGAATTAGCACAACTTTCATGCATTTCTTTCACATCTACAGCAGCCAGATTCCCTGTGTTCCCTCAGAAGGAATCACTTCACATGGGTAGACACTTTTGATGACATTTTGAACATGTTAAGAGGTTAAAAACAAGTTTAAAACTTGCCCTGTTCAAGCCTGTTGGGTGCTAACTCTAGCAGGAGAATAACACAGTGTAGGCAGCACCGATTGTTTTCGTTTTTCTCTCTACTCACAGCACTCCAAATTTACAAACAACAGCACTACATGCCGAAATCAACCGGAATTCTCCTTTAACTATACATAGTAGTTACACTACGATAAGCTGTTGATTCTTAAAGGGGAAATCATTTTTTAATACCCTAAAACAGACCAAGTGCACATAAGTAAAATAACTTACGATTTCTCATTGATGACAGCATTGATTGCATCTCTAAGGTCCTCGGTCTTCATGAAATTCAAGTCCGCTACAATTCCAGCTCCCTTAGCCTTAATATGGACCATGTTGTCTGGCTGGTCAGCAAACATGGGGATGCCTACCATGGGAACACCGTGGTAGATGGCCTCATAGATCCCGTTTGTGCCACCATGGGTGATGAAAGCTCTGGTTTTGGGGTGACCTGTTAGTTTCCCAAACAACAAGAAACTTAAATTATCATAATTTATCCAATTAAAGCAAGCTGTTCATCTGCACATCTTTTTACTTCAGTATGATGTGACAACTATAAATGTAATGAAACTGAACATTGGCAAAGGGTTGGGTGGGGGAGCAGGCTAGTTCAGATTACCCAGAGATTTTAGAAAATTTAGGCTGAAGTGCCATGAATGTCAAACTCACGGTTGCGCAAGAGGAAAGTCATTAGAACACTTTGTCTGGAAACAATGGAAATGAAATGCCAGGTTGTAATAGGTGTTAAAATTGGGAAATGTTTAAATGGCATGTTTTTGCTAAAAAAAACAACAAAAAAAACCTTCATCACATACTGTTTTCTCTTCTACTCTATGTCCTTTTAGGGTTGTGTACTGTCAAACACAAAACTCAATATTGTGGTGGATAACCTATACCTTTAACAGTCAAAGTAATTACGTTTACTGTTAAAGGCTTTTATGAAAGCTAAAC
>NC_045737.1:18454026-18458286 GCF_008692095.1 Etheostoma spectabile | reverse complement strand
GGTCATTCTGAGGGATCCAGTCGTATATTCTGGTGTTGGCACCCAGAGTTGTTGGTTTTTCTCCACTGTATCTCCACAACACCTATAAACAGCAAAAACCCTTTTAGACTTAGAAACACAGTTTTAATTGTATGTCATACTGTAAAGCACCTCTGTGTTGTTCCAATGAAAGTAGCTAGCACTAGCTCTAAAAGACACCAAGTCAGCAGTTGACATAACACATAACTAGAAATAAACAATAAATACAAAAACAGATGTATAATATGACTGTTTAAACAATACGAGAAAAATGCTGAATGGATGAGGGATATGGAAAAGATCAGGATATACAGTATAGTTTGTGCAATCGTATATTGTCCAGTATGTACGATAATTGGCAACTGCAGATGTGAAGAAAAAGTTTTTGCAGGCTCCTGCAGCCTGAAGTGCTTCAAAAAGTTTGTGTTAAGGATGGGAGGGATTGGCTGCAATCTCTCCTGCCCGGTACAGGGTCCTGAAAACCCTGACTGTCTGAACAAGTTTCTAATTTTGTTACTCGTTGCTTTTTAGAAATAAAGCTTAGATTTTCTCAAAAGTTGCTTTATCTAGCGAGAAAATCACCAACACTGCTCAAATAAAAAAATTTGCTGTATTATGTAAAAAAATAAAACTTTAGTAGTTTTTATTTGGAAATGGTTGGTCTTTGATGGTTAGGACTTTTATAAATGTGATTTGTCATTTATTTTTGAAAATCACAACTCTACCCCTTTAATCAAATCTTAAATAGTATATATTGTTCACACTTATGGTTGTTTCTCCTTGCCTTACATCTTGTACCCTGTTCAATCAGAAGAAATGCCATGTTGTCATAACTTTATCACCATTTGTTATCACTGACTGCAAATCATGTATTCATGTGTTGCTGATCTCTTACCTTATGATAAGCTATTATAACTATAAACTCTACAGTAAGGTGTTGGTTTCATTGAATGCCGACATGTTATGAAAATCAAATTTACACGTAAAGCTTACTTCAAATTGGGTAATTCTTTACTGGCAACTTTTATTTTGTTAATTTACTGCCTGTTACCTGCAGTTTCAAGTAACGACTTTTAAAAATAATAGTTGCAGGTAAGGACATCAGTCACCATTTAAAACAGCAACTCATTTGCCATATGACAATAATGCAACACTGCCATTAAAACTGCTTTTAGGGTTCATTCCAGTTGGCACATAGAGATTGTGCTCTTACCTTTTGTGGGATCTGAGCAAGGGCTGAGGCTATCATGTTTCCCTTCTCTGTGGTGATGTTCTTGATGAATGATCCCAAAGAAAAGACCACAATGCCAGCGTCTCCAGAAGTCTGCACAAACTCCTCCATATCCTGCAATAGGAGTGACATTATCTCACTGTAAACCAACCAGCATTTTCTTTCCTTTCCTCAGCATTTTAATTGCTTATTTTCTTCATTGTTTAGATCAGGACTACTGTGAAGGTGGTGCAGTGAAATATTAACAGGCCTGTGATAGTGGAGACAACCCTACCTCTGGTAAAGGTTTAGCAGGTCTGCAGTGTATACCGCCAACAAATTTGAAGTTAGGGAGGAAAGGACGAGGGAATTCAAAATCCCAGTAGGTTCGTATCAACCAGATGTCTGCTCTACCAATCATCTCGCAGGCACTGGTGGGTGTTCCTGTCTCATTACAAAATGATATGTTTTCATCATGTTATTTTCCTATTTAAAAATATGAAATTGTTGACTAATGATTTAATGTAAAAGCATTGCAATGAATTAAAACCACTAAAATCATCATTGGACTCTATGTGTTGGTATCCTGTAGCTGGGTTGCTCACCTTTGACTTCGGAGTAATAGTTATCTACTTCTTTCCAAATAACAATATCAATCACGATGTCCTGCAGTGCATAGAAGAGAAAGTTCCACACTCTCTCTGAGAAGTCCATTTTGTCAGTCAGTTTGCTCATAGCGCCAGGGACAAAGGAAGGTGGAGCGGGTAGTTGACCACAGTGTCTTTCCCAGTTATTCGCTATGGAAAAGCGCAGGGTGAAAACCAGGGGGATGCCCAAAATCTCTGCTAATAAGTCACTGCCAGGGTAGATGGGGTCAGCCAGGAGAAGGTCATATTTTCCCTCCTTTAGCTTCTTCATGATGGTTTCTGATTTTAGCACGCCGTCCAAATACTTCAAAGAATACTGCAGGTTGGTCTTAACCAGATCCATGTATCTTATGTATAACTGCAAGTAGCTCAAATGATCCATTTCATACATGGAGAAGCGAAGGAACTCCTCAAAAAACTCCTCTATTCTCTCTATTGTGACAGATACGTTGAAGGGTTCATAGCTAAAGCGAGACGGCTCACTGGTGTTCATGAACATTGATGTGCTCGGCACTAGAACCGTCACCTGGTGTCCCCTGTCGGTCAGCGTGTCCAGCACAGGCTTCATGTTAATCCAGTGGCTGCCTTCAGTGTACCAGACCAAAATGTTCCCTCCATTTGCTCCCCATGTCATGCAAAGTAGCAGCAGGACACAGACAGAGAGACGCTGCCCCAGCTTCATAGTGCCTGCTTGTCAAGACAGAAAATGGTTGTGGCCGGATCCTTTTTCAAAGGTGCTCTAAAAAATTAATCATTAACTAATGAACCTGAACTCTGGCTCATAACTCCTTTTCATACCGTATGGGACATTATGTAAAGACCCACCCAAAGCAAATGGTTAGCGGTAAAGGGCAATAGCTTTAAAATTGACAGTATTTCAAAACATGAAGGATCCGTATCCTGTACCTGAAGCACCCAAACAGAGAGTTAAAACAGACTTCAGATCCCCAAGTTCTAGTTGTTAGCAGTGAAGAGATGAAGTGAAATAACACAGACAGATAACTATTTTCAGCTCAATTTGCATTGATACACTCACTTCATCTAAGGAAGTTGCATGTGGGTGCCCGTGCAAGAATTTGAAGGACTTAGGACTTTTGACTTAGGAAAGGCTGGTTGAAAGCAACTACCCTTTCTTTGTTGCCCAATTGGTCTCAGTTACAGTTATTCAAGTTCAAGCCCACCTGTCAGCAATTGAGGTAATTACAACTGCACACAAAGGAGCTAACAAGAAGAATGTTCACATGTTGGAATGCAAATACATGATATATGTAAAGGTTAACAACTTTTTTTGTTTTTTCGTCCCAAGCCACAACTTTCAATCCAGGGCATTGTGGTTACATAACATAACATAACAAGGTTATTTTTTCACCTATCTTTTTTGTATTCGACACCTTTTTTGTTAGTTCAGTTACTCTGCCTTTCTCTTTCTGCCACAGCACATCCAGAAGCAGAATCTGCGGGTCTTGATGAAGAGAAGTAAGATGAACAGAATGATGGCGAGGAGGAAGGCCAAGACATCCAGGCTGTGATACTGGTACCAGGTGATTTCATGGGCCCTCGGGTGCTTTGCCCCATTGTTTCTCATGGTGTACTTGATCCATAATGCTGCCTCATCCTCAGCACATTGGTCTGTTGTGGTGGATACTGGACTTTTTTTGCCTTACCAAGAATGGGGATAAGAAAGGTAGATTTTCTTAGTTTTATTTTAAAACTTTAAAGACATGAATGCCAATATATGAGAGGAAAAGGTCATCAAGTACATTAGGCCATGGCTCCTTCAAGTCATGTCATCAATCATGGTTCTGTATTATTAATGTGAGCTCTCTAAAAACATTTTTTCAATACCTTTTTCATTACCCTAATACAGACCAAGTGCAAATGAATAAAACGACTTACGATTTTTCATTGATGACAGTATTTACTCCATCTATAAGATCCTCAGTCTTAATGGAGTTGAAGGCTACAGTAAATGCAGCTCCCTTAGCCTTAATATGGACCATGTTGTCTGGCTGGTCAGCAAATATGGGGATGCCTACCATGGGAACACCGTGGTAGATGGCCTCATAAATCCCATTTGTGCCACGATGGATGATGAAAGCTCTGGTTTTGGGGTGACCTGATAGTTTACCAAAAATCATGAAACATACAGTATCCAGTCCTCCAATCAAAATAAATGTTCACTTCTGTACAATGTGACTATAAATCTATATACTGAACATTGGCAAAGTCTTGTGAGTAAATCAGATTAGATCCCATAGATATTTCAAAAAATTATAGGAAGCGAAAAGCAAGCAAAGTTTTCTGTTGATGGACACTATTGCCATGTAAAATAAATGAAGGAAATGCGCACATCCTAAAAACTAATTGTGGGTGTAGGTGAATCAG
>NC_045737.1:18451077-18454016 GCF_008692095.1 Etheostoma spectabile | reverse complement strand
TTTTTAGAAAACAAAAAATAACAATTATATTTTTGGAAAAACATATTTTTGACCTTAAGTTGGCTTTGTTTGTTTTTTATTTAGTAAGTTGATTTTTCTTTCAGTATTTTAACTTTAAAAATCCAATTCTACAAAGATAAATGCTGTACATAATGTATTGATTAGTATGTAGTATGGAATTGTGGCACAGGTTAGTTGTTTGGACCGGCTTGCATAGTTAATTTTTCACTGGATATATACCAGCTTAAAGCATATTATGAATGGTTGGACTTTACTGAAACATTCTTACTGTGTTTTCTCACCTGCTGTATATCCCACTAGGATTTTGTACTAGCAAACAAAATGATGAAAAAAATGTGGGGGGCACTAAAAGTCATGAGGATTACTGTAAAAGGCTTGTATAGAAGCTTTACTTACCCAGTAGGTCATTCTAAGGGATACACAATAAAATCACTGCAAATTCTAGGTCATAATATCTGCATGGCAGTACATTTAATAATACATGCTAAAATACCAAGGGAAATCAGTACGTTCGTACTTTTAACTGGAAAATGATTGGTCTTTGGTGACAAACCTATGGTTTTAAGTAATCAGTCCCATGTGATTTGGTACCATCATTTCATTTCATCAAAATCATCCATATTTTTTACACTTTTTGAGTCCTATCTTTATTCAACCAGATAAAAACCACGTTGCAATATATAACTATTACCATTTATTGCAACTCAAGCATTGCGTTATCATGAGCTTAATAACTTGTTGGTTTCACTAAATGTCAACGTGGATGTGGTAGGTAAATCAATTCGAGACTTGCTTCAGATGGGTAATCAATCAGAGGAGTGTGGGTAAGGTTACTCTTTGCAAATACTCAATTTTGCTGCAGTGTCCATAAAAAAAAGTAATATAGGACAACTACTAAAGGAGTTTTAGTAAAACAGATTCTTAACCACATTAAATGAATGTGCTACATTAAAAGAAAAAGAAAACGGGAATCTGTTATTTCCAACGCTGTGTAGTCCTTCAAAGCCACGTCCTCAACACCACAGGATGACGCTAACTGACAAGCGGAAAGAAGTAGGTTGCAATTCCCAAACCAGGTCCCAATGGACTGAGCCACTGTTGCGCCAAATGAAAACTGTGGGTCTAGCTAGGGGTCATCTATCTCACTAATAAATCCAGAAGTCTGTGAGTGAGTCTGCCGGCTTTTTAAATCCGGCTGTTGTGACCTGCACGTGCAATGACGTCACACCCAGCACACTGCCAGATTTCTGAGCACTGTTTAGAGGGACATTCAACGTGACAAAGGCGTTCACTTAATACAGTAGCCTAAATAAATCAAAGTAGCCCTCCAAGCTAATGTGCGTTTACTGAAGCTAAGTGTAATAATACAAGAACTAGGAGGCTCCTCAGGCTAATCTGAGCCAACGTGAACTAAGACAGTTTACCAACCATTTTGAATCCCACTATGTCCTTTCCACTACACAATCTGGCTTCTGTGCATGGTTGTTCCACAGCCACCCTCAAGGTCATAAATGACATAACAGCAGCCATTGACAAAAAGTATTACTGTGCAGCCATCTACATCAATCTGTCCAAGACCTTTGACTCTGTTAACCATCGTATTGTTATCAACAGACGCAACAACCTTGGGTTCGCTAATGACTGCCTCGCGTGGTTCAATAACTATTTTTCTGTTAAGGTCCAATGCGTTAAATCTGAGCAGAGGTGGGTAGAGTAGCCAAAAATTGTACTCAAGTAAAAGCACTGTTACTTTAGAATAACATGACTCAAGTAAAAGTAAAAGTAGTCATCCAAATAATTACTTGAGTAAGAGTAAAAAAGTGCTTGATGAAAAAACTACTCAAGTAGTGAGTAACTGTTGAGTAACGTCTGATTTATTTCTTAACACAAGCATCAATCAGACCGACAAAAATACAAAATAATCATCTTTAGGCAAATTATAGTTCATCCAATCAATAGAATAAATTAAAATTAATAAATTAATTACAAAATAGCTTAAGTGAAAAGACTTGTCACATCAAATTTGGATGGATACTGCACGTGCAAAACATACTGTATGTAACCTAAAAGACAAAGATCCACCTATCCACAGCAACAACTAAAATTACCGCTAAGTTTTCTCAAGTTAGATGTTGAGTTTTTGAACGCTCACATGTCCGTTTGTTTTGGTCGACGCCGCATAATGTAGCTGCTGTTTCGCACTTTTCCTAAAAGGTAACCATGCTTTCACTATAGGCCGGGGGGGTGGGGGGGGGGGGGGGGGGGGGGGGGGGGGTGGGGGGGTGGGGGTGGGGGGGGTGGGGTGGGGGGGGGGGGGTGGGGTGGGGGGGGGGGGGGGGGGGGGGGGGGGGGTTGGGGGGGGGGGTGGGGGGGTGGGGGGGGGGGGGGGGGGGGGGGGGGGGGGGGGGGGGGGGGGGGGGGGGGGGGGGGGGGTGGGGGGGGGGGGTGGGGGGGGGGGGGGGGGGGGGGGGGGGGGGGGGGGGGGGGTGGGGGGGGTGGGGGGGGGGGGGGGGGGGGGGGGGGGGGGGGGGGGGGGTCCTCCTGGTCTGTGTTGCCTTGGCGACGGTTGATTCTGACATCTTTTATTTGCTACGACTGTAAAGCTAACCTGTCCCGGCGCTGAGATCGAGTATGGTCACGTGACTGCACAACGACGTTTGATTGGTGACGACCCAGTCACGTGGTAAAGCCTTCAGCGGAAGACTCTCTCTCTCTCTGTCAAAATAAAACATTAAAATGAGACGTTCGCTGGGGTAAAACAATGACGCGTAGAATACCAAAGAGGTAAAAAGAAAAGTAACAAGCTGATTGTAGCCTAATATAGCGGAGTAAGAGTACAGTTTATTCTTCACTAATTTTAAAAGTAAAAGTATAGTGACTACTCCTAGAAGTACAATTTTTTCAAAAACTTACTCAAG
>NC_045737.1:18449489-18451067 GCF_008692095.1 Etheostoma spectabile | reverse complement strand
AACGGAGTAAATGTAACTCGTTACTACCCACCTCTGAATCTGAGGGCCTGTTGTCTGGATATATGAATGTCACTATGGGGGTGCCACACGGTTCAATTCTCGGGCTGACTCTTTTCTTCATATACATCAATGATGTGGCTCTTTCTGTTGGTAACTCTCAAACTCATCTCTATGCAGACGACACCATCCTGCACACATCTAGCCCGTCAATATATTGTGTGCTATCAAACCTACAGGAGAGCTTCAATGCCATTCAGCACTCCTCCAGTTACTACTTAACTCTGGCAAAACCAAGTTCATGCTTTTCAATTGATTGCTGCCTACCCCGCATCTCCGATTAGCATTACCACACTCGATGGGTTGGAATTAGAAAATGTGGCAGTGTACAAATACTTAGGTGTCTGGTTAGACAATTCCATCTCCTTCCAGCAACACATAAACCACCTTCAATCTAAAGTTAAGTCTAGGATTGGTTTAGTATTACGCAACAGGGCCTCCTTCACTCATGCTGCCAAACTCGTTTTGGTGAAAATGACAATTTTACCAGTCCTCGATTACAGAGATGTTGTTTAATAATAATAATAATAATAATAATAAATATAATTTGTAAAGCTCTTTTCAAGGACCCAAAGTCACTTTCCAGGGCAAGGTAGAGACCAAATATAAGGCTAAACAAAACAAGACAAAACAAAATAACGCAAAACAAGATTTGGCGTGGGGCTACGGATAGGCAGAGGTGAAGAGATGGGTCTTGAGGCAGTACTGGAAGATGGTGAGGGACTCTCTTGAGGGAGGGCGTTCCAGAGCCTGGTAGTTGCCCTGGAGAAGGCTCTGTCCCCGAAGCTGCAGAGGTTTGGACTTGGGGATGAAGAGGATACCGGCTGAGGTGGATCTGAGGGACCATGAGGGTTGGTAGGGGGAGAGGAGGTCAGTAAGATATGAGGGGGCCAGATGGTGGAGCGCCTTGTAGGTGAGATCCAAGATTTGGTTGGTGATCCGGTGGGAGATGGGAAGCCACTTGAGTTGTTTTAGGAATCGAGTAATGTAGTGCCAGGATTTGGTGAGGGTGATAGTCGGGCAGCTACGTTCTGGACTAGTTGGAGTCGCTTGACAGAGTTGCTATTCATGTATGTTGTGTTATTACCATATGACTTTCGCCTATCCATTACTTACTTACTTACACCTCACTTTGCGCCTGCTGTGTAATGCCTACTTAATCTGCACTTTATGTAGGTTATGTTGATCGAAGATTACATGTCCTGGTGGTGACTTTAGGAGTTAGGAGAGAACCTACTGTAAGTAGGGAGGCCGTTTCCGCAGAATGGCCTTATAAAGAAAAATATACCAATGCTCAGACCTGCGATTGTGCAATGAAGATCAACCAACTCTCTCATGCAAGCTACAGTGATGAGTACGAAAACTAGAATTAGTTACAAATCTTAGTGCTGCATAATATACTGCATCCAGCATTTTCAGAGAAGATTGATTTGCATGCATGTATAAAATATCACCATAATACAGCACTGACAGAAATGTTGCTTGTATAAGGGTTTTTCTCGCACTAAAAGTTAAACAACC
>NC_045737.1:18427761-18449479 GCF_008692095.1 Etheostoma spectabile | reverse complement strand
TTTTTTTTATAATAGAAACCCAACTTTACTCTGTTTTTTTGTTAGACACTCTATATGCTGCTTGAAGGACAAACTTTCTTCTAAGATGAAATCAAGATCTTTGTAGACTAATACTCGTTCAATTACTTTTTCATCTAGTGTAACAATCTGACAAGCATTGTCTATGTTCCTTGATTTAGAGAAGCACATCATTTTAGTTTTGTCAGAGATAGTACAGTCTCAATTTGTGGAGATTTTTCTGAATAAAGTTGAAAGCAGATTGCAGGTATTTGTAGGTCTTTGTTAAGGATGAGGCAGAACAATAAAAAACGGCGTCATCTGCATAAAATTTACACTGCTTTTGTTGAATTCTGACACAGGTCATTTATATAAATACTAGAAGTGAATGAACAGACTGCAGTATTTTGAGGACGCTCTGTGTCCATGGGGATGCATGCGCAAGAAGTTTTCAGCATTCCACTGAAGTGTAGGAGTGTTAGTGTGACCAAAGATGTGTTGGTTTTTGTGACATTGGGAGTTTTGCTAGTGTGTTGGTGTAATGGTTTAAATTCTATCCGCATCACTTTTGGGCAGAAAGTTCATCCTCTTGGTTTTGTAATAATGGCTAGTGTGAAGGACTTTTTGGATGACAGGTTGTGGTGGAGAGGTTGCTAAAGTTTAATGTCTTTAAAGGACAATCGTTGGCAGCATTTTGAAGTCTTGGTTGGCTTGGATAATGTTTCTCTGGTCTATAAAGAGAAAAACCCAATAACATTTTTTTATGTTCACTTGGCCCAAACCAGAGGTTGATGCAATGGATTGTTTTTGCCCATGAGGGCAGATACATTTTCAAGAGGAGGTGGCTCTTAAATGTTGTGTTGCACTGTTTAATCTCTTTAGTCTTCTGTCTTGTTACTCTTAAATGCTTCTCAGGCGCTGGAGTTGCAGGATGGAAATAGGCTTGCTGGGGGGAGACTCTCTTTAAACATCAGCATGTTAACAGTGTCATTATAAACATGTTGGCATCCTGATTGTTAGCATTTAGCTAAGTTATTACTGTGGCTACAGTAAGTACAGCTTCACAGAGCCGCCAGCATGGCTGTAGACATGTATTCAGAAGTAGAATGAGGCAGCTGATTTCCAAAACCAGCTGGGGCCAGAGGGGTCAGTTTGGTGTGAATATTCGGGAGGCGGGGGTTGTTGACCATGCCTTTAAGAATCAGTGGCATTGAGGCTGTGCTGTTCTTGGAAAATGTCACCTCAGACTGTTTGGGCGTCTAAATCTTAACTCTGGGTACGTTGGTCCCTTCATTAACATTGTAGATTCCTTTTGACGCTTGATTCAGGAACGTCTGGAAAAACAAAAAGCATTTGAATATTGAATTCAATGGCCTGTTGAGGGAGTCAGTGGCCTTTCAGAGTGTGTAAGTGTTTACTGTTTCTCCCTCAGACCTCCCTTGGTGGTACAGAGAGCGTGTGAGAGAAACTAATGATAGGTATACCAGGATGTTGCATAAAATAGTAAAACTAATTGACACAACATTTTGAATAAAAAGGGCAAAATGGGCATTCTACGCCCTTCCTATGTACATTCCTACTGCTTCCTCTCCTTCGTCCTCCTTCCTCACTCTTTCCACCACAGGGTAAGGGTTACAGCGTATTGCTTTTTGAAGTAGATATTTGCATAATCAGATTAGGATGCGTGATTGTCAGTGGGCTCCCCCATCAGAGGGTGCTCCAGAGGAGAGAGCATGCTGTCCAACCCAACAATGGATGACACCCCTCCTCTCTTACCCTCCAACCAGCCTGCACCTGCATCCCACCCTCCCATCCGGGCTGCAGGTTGGCCGTGGCGGCAGTCCACGCTTGGTGTTGCAGCCATAGAGGGGTGAGGGAGAGCGAGAGGAAAACGGAGGAAGGGGGAGGGGGTTTGAGTGCATGACGGCAGTGGGAGGGCAGGGGTTGAGCTGAGATATTTAAACATGCAGAGTGTGAATTGGCTTTAAGGGGATAAAGAGCTCAGGGCCTATCGGTTGGCACCCAACTCCAGAAATTCTTTTTCATGGGCGCCTCAGCCGGGAGAGCGAGGGGCTGCCTGCACTGATCTGGCCCATTGTGATAACAGATTCAGACAGTGTGCTAGACGCTGATAAGGAAATGTGCTCTCAATAGACGATTACGCACATACTTGGGAGAGAATAGTCAATCGGGCAAATATACTTGGTGGAGGGAATGAGAAGCGTACAGATTTGTTATTATTTTCAATGCAGGGTTTCATAATCCTGCTAGAAAGTTGAGGTCAGAGTAATGCTCACACTGTGATTGGGCGATTTCTATAAATAAGGTGTATCAGCAAAAGGCATTTCACAGCCTGACAGCATATGGGGAAAAGCTGTCACGTCTTCCTATCCAGTTTCAAATGATGACTGAGTTATTGAACATTAGGGAGTCTGAAATTTACCAAAATATTCAACATACAAAGAACTAAACTGTTTTGTTTTTTTAAATATTGCACCTTATATAACCAAGATGTCCAGCTATTAATACCCACAGTAGTTTCATTTGGTGTTATTTCAATTCATCATGAAATTGCTCAATTCTCTGGGAAATTGCACAAAGAGGGAAATACCTTGCGCAGAGAGGTAAATACCTCCAAAATTCATGCTGTGGGAGAGGCAGACTGCCGCTGTACAGTTGTTTTCCCTCACCCAGTATAATACGATTTATTTAGTATTTTTGCAGGATTACAAAGAATCACCTGTCAGTTCCCACAGGCCTACAGGCAGTGTATCCAGCTGCCCTCTGCTCCGTTTACACACCATTAGCCAGTTTAACAGCCAGAGTAAAAGCGCTCAAAACCAACTCCGTGTTTACTCTTCAGCTCAGTTAGATACAGCCTTTTGCCTGAAAACAGGGGACATTTTCCACAGTCACAATAGACGATTAGGCATGTAAATGTCTGACCTCGGTTTAAATGACATACAAGGAGACGGGTGCAAACAAAACCGCTAATATCGGAACCGGAGCTGAAACACATTGTCCATTAATCAGTTTGTCCAATGACAGAAAACTATTTTAATAATTAATTTGGCTCTAATTATTAAGAAAAAAATTACAACTATTTTCTGCTAGCAGCTGCTTTCCTTTGTTTTGTATTATAGTGACGTGAATATCCAAGCCATTTGAAGATGTTCATTTGAAGTCTGGGAAATTTTAATGGGGATGTTTCACAATTTTTTGAAATGTTATAGACTTACAAATTCATTGTTTAATAAAAAAGATAGACTTATCAATGATTAAAATATCTTCTGTTGCGGTCCTAATTAAAACTATAGTTTATTTTCATCTGTTATTTTTGGATAGTTTGATGGTGTTTCCCATATGAACATTTAATTTGATTGCACAGTAACATTTTTTACATTGATATGTTGGGTACAGGCGTTTACGTAGATAATTAGAATTTAACAGGAATGAATCGGTGGCTTCTGACATTTCTGTAGTCTCATTTCAAGTAATTCCTATCTTTACACTTAATAGTTAGGACTTCAATGTTGTCAAATACCACGTATAGCAACAAAGTGGCCTCTTCCCTAAGAAAACTCTGCACATTGGTCAACTGGACAGTGTTTGACTGCAGAATGACCTCCGACTCCTGGGGTCACAAGTTAAGCTGTCACTTTTAGCACTCCTCTCACAGACCTCTGGTCAGTGGACAGAGAGCAGAGGTCAGCGTTGTGTCTACATGCTCATCACAGGACTTGTGGACAAATGTTTCTGGGCTTATTGAGCACCAACAAAGAGGCAGCAGCTCCACTCTTAACTTCAGAACAGTTGTCTTACACAGTGTCAAATGATTTCATCAGAGGATTCTAACAGTGTTGTCCTTATTCCACACTACACACTAATTGTAAATAGTATATGCCAATTATCTGTATACTATGTATTTTCAGTTAGCATAGAAAATAAATCAACATACTAAACAGTTTTATACTAACAGGAAATGGTACAGTATTAGTGCCTATGCAACAAGAATGTTTTTCCAGGATTTAATTTTACATTTGTTTTTAGTTTTTAGTTTTATTAGGTGTACATTGTGTTTAAACACAATGTATTTGTATTTCCATCCAATTCCTTGTGAATTTCATTGTTGGACAATCATATTCTTCAATACTCAAAACTCAGGTGTTTTAGTATGCCTACTAACTGTTTTTAGTCTAAAGACAATACTGTTTAAAAAAAAAAAAAAAAAACACAGGCTAAGATTTAGTTCATAGTTTGGAGTGTAGGCTACTCAGAAATGCAATGTTTGGTAGCCTTAAAACGTTTCCTGCTTTAAAAAAAAACAAACGTTTATAGTGACATCTTTAATTAAAAAGATCCATGAAAGTATTTTTATTAACAAGTCATTAAATAAATAAATAGTTGAAATAAATAACATACTGTATATTCACAAGCACACCAAAATAACTTACAAAAGAGGTATCAGAAGATAAGTAGCACACTCTTCACGGTAGACAATCAATTCATAATCTTTGGCTATATGACATGCGTATTTTACAAAAACTCAAATGAAAACACATTGAAATGAGAAGATATTGTGTGGTCAAGCATGAAAGAGGATTGACAGTTTCGCTGAAATTCCTCAGCCCAATCCTAAGTATCACAAATTTGTAATCAACTAATACTGAACATTGTTGTGTAAAAGGGTGAGAAACAGCAAAAGTCTTTCACAGAACGATTTCTTCTGAAGTCACATAACCTATGTAAATAAAAATTAAGGTCTGATTTAGTCTTCTCAAGAAAAAAACAGCATGTCGATTTAAAAAAGAAAAAGAAAAAAAGTGCCCTTGGCTATTTTGAGACGATTGCAGGCTGGAGAATTGGCTGAGCCTTTATCTATTCAAATGCTGAATCTATTGCTTGAAATGAGAAATTCCTTAATCCCCTCCATTTTCCTCAACTGCAAAACACCCTGTCATTGCAAACTAAATTAGTTCCAGGTGGACCGGCAACAAGGAATATTAACATGAAGACATGAAGGGTATATTGTACATCCAGGGTTTACAAATCCATGCAGAATACAAATTAATTTTAACCCGCAAAGCATATTTGAACACCGATCAGCATGGAGGCTGTGAGCACATTTTTTAGCCACGGTTGGAGTCCACAAATATCACACAATATTGCATCTTCTGCATGAAATGCAGAGACAAAAATGAGTCTTGAGGAAGGACAATATCAGTTTCTTAAACCCAGGAAAGTGTCCGAAGGTCCACTCAAGGGTTTCTTTTTTTTGTGGTTTCTACCAGGCCTCGGAGCTGTCGCAGCTGGATCCAGGTGAAGGGACTTCAGTGTCACTGGTCATGGCCCAGGGATGTGGAGGGGAGTGCAGCTGCTCCATGTTTCCTCTGAGAAAGGTGAGCAGAGCGGTGGGGGAGTGGCTGGCTGGCTGACCGCTCTGGCTCTCCAGCAGCTGCACCAGGAAGTTGATGTAGCGCATGGCCAGACGCAGGATCTCATTTTTGCTCAGCTTCTTCTCCGGAGGATGGGTGGGGATGAGCTTGCGGAGCTCTGCGAAGGCGGTGTTGACGTTGTGCTGGCGCCAGCGCTCCCTCGTGTTGGTGAACACCTTCCTGGTCATGGTGCGGAGTAGAGCTGCAAAGATTCAATGATTTATTGATTAGTTGATTGACCGAAAATGAATCAGCAACTGTTTACATAATCAAAGTTTTTTTTGCATGTACATACCCAATTTCCAGTCTCTTAAACCTAAAATATTTTATACTCGTCTTTGTCACACACAACAGTACGAAACTGAATGTCTTTGGGTTTTGGAGCCCTTGGTTGGAAAAAACAAGACATTTGACAATTTCACTTTAGATTTTTTTTTTACATGGGCAAAACAATTATTCAAGACATTAATCAGCAGATTAATCATTAATGAAAATAATCCTAATTGACTAGGTGACTGACTGGAAGCAAAAAATAGAGTGAAGGTATATTAGGAGGGATACTGGCCACCTTACTGTAGTTCTTTGCACAAAAATTGCAGATATTGATAGAAATTATTTAATAAAATTGTACAAGAATATTTATCAAAATCTATGTTATTTGTGGCCTCTTCCCGCAAAATAAAACCCTCGTATTTTACCTCTTTTAAGAAAAAATTGGAATTCCTTCATAAGAGATTGTTTGGCTCGTACCAGCTTTCACATTAAATTTAGATTTTGGAAACACTTTAACCCCCCTATATTATTATTATTATTTTTATTAGTAGTAGTAGTATGGTTGTTGTTGTTATTATAATATGCAATACATAAACCTTTAATGGATGGTTAGGTCCTCTTTAATGGGTGCCCACATAAATTGAGGCTGGTGTATGAACGGATAATGAACGAGAATATAGTTTAACATGTGTTTTCATGTTAAATGTAACTGTTCACAAATGTACATTAATAAACACTTAAAAATGTATGTTACAACTAAATTATAAATGTGATAACTAACAAAGTGTGGACACAGAGTGTGAATTATAATTTCCCCATTGGGAATCAGTAAACAGATTAAAAATTAATTTAAATTTAAAGCATGAGCCTTTTCTTAAATGCTTAAATAGTGCTATTAAATGCTAAAAAGCCCTGCTATATTTTACAAGACTTTACGGTTAAATAAAGGCTGTTCTGCGACAAAAACCTCAAATTATTTTGAACAGATAATTTGATCTTCAAATTACACATCATTTTTTTTACCATTGCAGCTGCAAGCAAAGAGTACATCACATCTCCTTGTGATTAATGACTTACTTTGCCAAAGTGGAAACACATTGCCTGAAGGGGAAATAAATGCTTCAATATACCACAGATGTCTCACCTGTATGTGTGTAGAAATGTGCAGAAATCTCAGTTGCAGAGTTGTCCTCCGCAGGTCATCAGTATCCAGGAGTCCGGCGTAAATGTCCTCTCAGTTGTGTCTTCTCATGCTCGCTGAGAGATCCTGATGGGCAAGAGGGAAGAAGAGAGTAAAGGCGAGAGGGAGTATGAGGGAGGGAGGGATGGGGTAAGACTGCTGCATGCTCGCATCCCACATTTTATAGCAGGGTGAACCCTATTGTGTGACGTGTGTTGTCGTGGAGCCTCTGTGGCATTGTGTGTGAGGTTGGTGTTGTTAACTGAGCAGGGATTGTTAAAACACACGCCCCCTCCTCTTCTACCATGTAGAACCAATGGAGGTGGCTTCATGACTATATTGTCCATAAATCATCACTTTAAATGATTGTCATAGGTGTCTCTATGCAACATTTGAATGGATTCTGGGTGTTTTTTTTTCTCAACAGCCCTTTAAGTGACTATTTGTGCTGCTTTTATGATTCATTGCTCATTTAATCCTTGAAGGTTTGCACTAAAGGTGACAAATACATTCCCATTGAAGTGAAACTGAGACGTTCATTTCTCTGATCCTTCTCTTACTGCTGTGGACACTTGTTCTTTTCTGTTTCTCAGACATTAGGCATGGACATCCCACCATCCCCTGCACTGTAAAAAGACCTTGATATCACTGCCTGCTCTGCTATTGAATTCAGCCTGATTGGGCCACAAAAGGTAAAAATACCATATCCAGATTGACAGTTGAACAATGTGGGTTTTGTTATGACTATGGTAATCTTGTTGAGCCATTCCAAGAAGCCACACATAAATTACAGCGTCCTGACTCACCTCTCTCCAACCACTCCTCTCTCCTCTCTCTCCCCCCTTCTCTGCCTCCCACTTTCAACCTCCGTTCAGATAAAAAAAACAAGTCTAGTTTAACCAATTGTCTCTGTTCCTTTTACAGCCTTCAAGTGTTGTTTCAAAGACGCAGCCTTCCATAAAAGTCTCTGTGTGGAGTAGAAATTTACATAATCCGATTAGGGGCTGGGATTAGCCCCGGGCCTGGAGATCGGGCCCAATGGGGGCCGTTTTCTGAATCGGCCATTCATGGGCCCTGCTGCACGTCCAAGAGGCTGCACCTGCAGGCCAGGCGCCTCCGCTCTCTGGCTCCATCCAGCCTCCACTGCAGTCTAAAGGTCTGCAGACACACTCACAGTAGGCTGTGGGCCAGTCAGTGAACTTTCATCACACCTACATGGCCAGGTGAAGATTACACCTGATTTGGTGTAATGTATCTGTCATACAGGTTGGGGAAGAAGCATGACATGCTATGAAGCTTCTTGAAAAATTAATAAGGTCAAATTAAGTGTAACGTTTTAATATGTAAGTACACAAACAAAAAGAGATGACTTCTAAAGCCTACTACTAAATCTTATGAGGTCACGTCTGGCGGCAAGGAGCTTGAATAACAGAGGTTACTGCTGTAAATATTAGTGCTCCCCGTGTGTTTATTAGACTTGTATGTGTAGATGATTCTTGGACAAAGAATTTGTGCTGCAGTAGTAGAGCTACAATAGTTAGTTGAATAATCGATTAGTCAGTCGACAACCATGTTATTCACTGCTGATTAAGCGTGACTGTTGGGAACTAGATTTGCTTCCGAGTTGGGGATCAAAAGAGTTCAAACATGTCTGGTTTTCCTTTTCCCTTTTCACTGTATGTTGTTTCTTAAAAAAAAAAAAGGTTGAAGTTGGCACCCTGTTATACAAATAAAATAAATATAGTTTTATTCTCCCAATAATGATCACTCAGAAGTTGCTCCCTCGCTTGCAAGTCAATTAAAACACAACTTCACCAGCCGATTCAATTGTAAAGACATAAAGTTCAACAAACCTTGACTTCATATAAAAAAAAAAGAAGAACTACAATTAAGTCACGATATGCAGTCACGGTAATAACTTGAATATTTAAGCTAAAACGGGTCTTACCATACTTTGTATGTATGGAGGATAATCTGAACACTTTATTAACACGTATTGGGACAAATTTATGGATTGATTGTCTCCAATGATCATGCACGGTGCTTTATTCTTCATTAACTCTTCTATTTGTATTAACATGTTGCTGCATGTTGTTCTTTCCGTCAAAATACATTGTGTTGCTTTTGCCGCTATTAATTTCCTTTCAGGGATTTGTAATTTGTCCCAATTTTTAAACCAGTTCATGTTCAAGCAAACAACTGTGCACCTTAAAGTCACAGGAGATCCCCTCCTCTGCTGGGGCTGTGGGTTTTATTTACAGAGGAGAGGAAACACAGGTGACAGTTAACTGCTGCCTGTGATTAAAGATAACAGCTGTGTGACCTTTACAGCTGTAGTCAGAGTGGGATCCAAATCTAAAGGATGGCATTGGTTTAAACAGCCTGTTAATTCCCACAATATCTCCCCTGTCCCATTCAGTCCTGGGCTTTTAGTATAGGCTGGGGTAATTACAGCACCATTACTGTTGCTATTTACCGAGCCGTCATATGGGGACTCCTTTGACCATCCTGCCCCACAGCTTTTGTTCCTGTGCCATTAAAAAAACAAACCATTTAGTATGTCTCTTTGTTTGTCCACTGCTTGTTAGAAGGCAGAGGCCGGCAGAGACAGAGATGTTTTTAAAAAAAAAAGTAAAGCCTGGCGGTGGCTATAGCCAGTACTGGATGTGGCTGTCCAGAGGCAGAGAGGCTTGGAGTCGATGTCCCTCGGGGTTGTCTTTGTCTGGGGATCATTCCTGAGGGAGCTGGCTTCACTCTGCTGGCTCGTGAAGATAAGCACTCTCTCCACATGCTGAGAGACGATGATAAGGGGATTGCTTCACTAAATGAAAAAAAAAGAAATAGCCCCACCATTGGAGCTGCTAAAATGAGACGCTTTATCAGTTTAGCTGGGAAAGACCCTCGATCCCACTCCTCAAACCATAAATCAAGGTTTGTTTTTCACTACCGAGCATGCTCTGTGTGGAGGAAAACAAAAGCAGAATGTGCACACAGTTGTAATCTTGATGGTTAATCTTATTTTGTAAAAAGAAATTGGTAACAACCCCTTATTACTTAGAAGCAGTATGTAAACATAATAAATGTATGTACTGTATGTAATAATTATGTGTTTATATAACACAATGTAGATGTAAGATTTTTTTTAATGTTTATTATTGGGAAGTATTTAGCTGAACGTTTGAAAAGACATTTTATTAAATTACCACTGTGCATTCTTCATCTGTTCATACATCAGCATCAGGTTATAAACGCCAACATAGGACATTAAATAATACACACAATTATAAACAAGTGTTATAAGTTTGATTTAATAAATCACAAATACTGTTTGTGCTTGGAAAGACAAGCGTAAACATCTCAAAACAAGGCATAATAAATACTATAACTATATTTTACAAAAAATTAATATTTTAAAATATTAGCGAAAAATAAAATATATTAACAAACTGAGTGAAATTATTTCTAATTCTTTAAAAAAATAAAACAGGAACGGACAAGGGCACTATTACTTATTAAAAATAGAATATATGCCAAAACTGTTTTATCCAAAAAATCAAACCAGGCAAAGTAAAACGTAATTTTACCTGAATGATAACTCCAACTATGCAATTAATAACTTTAATTTAACAAATTCTTGTCTTTTCAAGAAAAAAAAGCATTCATGACTAAAACAATTTAAGTCTCGTCTGTCCGTCACTTCGGCCGGGCACCTTCTCATAGCTTAACCTCCCCCTTTTCACTGGTGTCACCACTGCAAAACAAACACAAGGCAATCTAGTAAATAAAATGAAACTTTAAAAAAAAAAAAGAGTCAAAAACCGATAAAAGCCAGGTTTCCATCCAACTGTAGTGCAAATGGGAATCAATTTGGAAGAAAATGTTTCTATCCATTCTTGTTATGCTAATATAGAGCAAAACAAGATAACGTCATTTAAAAAGAGAACTAGTTAAACCTCAAATGGTGGAAAACCATGTGGACTGCGTGATGGAAATATGACTTTGATAAAGGTTTCAGTCTCATTTTTATTAAGTCTGTTTCCATTGTCGCATTTTGCTTTTATTGAAAAACACCTTGCTTTTATTTACTCACCTGTCCCAACAAAACCTGCAGCCTCACCCCTTCTTTTCCTCTCTTGTCCTATCCAGCATTTGGAGCCATAGTTAGTTGAAAAAGTCGTTGCCTCTCTATTATTAAGACATTTTAAGCTGCTTTGATTTTGACTCCACGGCGTGGCCTTTGGAGGAGGGCTCGGACCATAGGAAATGTGGGGGTTTTCTGGATGCTGGAGGTCAGTGTAGACTGTAGAGTACGAGGACATCTGACTGTTGACCGGCTGCTGCAGGACGGGGCTGTAACTGAACGCAGAGTCCAGCTTGAAAGGACTGTCCAGGTGGACTCCAGGAGTGTCTGCGTAGAGGTTTGTAGGAGCTTTCTGTGCCCACTCATCGTTCACTCTTACAACAACTCTCCCCACTGCCCCAGCTCTGCGTCTCCAGCCAGAAAACGCCACCTCCTCTCTGCCTCTGTCCTCCTCTTGCCATGGATCCCTGCTGTTCCAACTCCTCTGGAGGTGAACATCTGGGCTGCCAAAGGAAGAACTCAGGTCGAGTCTGAAATCTGTGTTGCTCTCCTGCACCACTGAGCCTGGGTCTGGTTGACAGAAGCTGCGATCAGCTCCGAACAGGAAGCTGGTGTTGTGGTCACTACAGAATAGTTCTGGGTGGGGGTTGATGGGGGGTTCTGGCTGTGGATCAGGGTTCATGTGTTCGGGGTGAGCAGTGGTGGTGCAGGAGCTGTTTGGTGGACTGCTCTGTTGGTCTGTCTCAGTGATGAATGTCTGAGCTTCTGGCTGCGCTGGGGTCAGTGTGTACAGGGAGGTGGTGTCATTGAACAGCTAAAACCCGAAAGAAAAGATGGGCTATTAAGTGCTAAAATGTCCCTGAAAAAATAATTTCATTCATTCCAAGCCCCTAAGTTTATCAATTTAATGTGAATTACATTTAATATATGTTCTGTCCTGTAGAAATTAAATTTATGGTATAGCATAAAGATTTCAATAATTAATGCTAAAAGGATACTAACTGGGAACTGCAATAATGCATTATTATTCTTAGTTGACTGCAATGATTAGTCGATCAGGCTATTTGACTATTTTGATAAAATATATCTGGTAATTGTTTCAGTCATTATTCAAGGAAACAATTGCTGGTTCTAGCTTCTCATAATTGCAGAATTGGCTGCTTTTATTTGAAATATATTATAGTAAATGAGATATCTGTGGTTTTTCACTGTTGGTTGGACTAATCAGGTTGTGTTGGGTGTTTTTAACTACTTTGATATTTTATAGACTAAACGGTTGTAGCCCTTATTCTTAGTAATGAAAAAGATCACAAACAAATAGATCACAAACACCATTTGATGTTAAATGTAATAATATAACCAAAAAATTGAACAATATAAAAACTATGGCTGCCCAGACTTTCAATTAACTGGAGTGGATGTTTCATGGCTTAATTTTATTGCATCCTATCCAGACAACATAACACATTGTAAGTTAATGTGGTTCTTAGCGTACTCTCAGGCCAAAAGAAAATGTAAAGTTGCAAAAAAGTAACAGAAATCTGGTCTAATAATCAGACTGATAGTATTCACTTGTTGGAAGATTGGTGGCTGTAAAAAGTTTTTTTTAGAAATAAGTATTAATCCCATTAACCTCTTGGCTTTCAGCACCAGTATTAAGCCGCTGACATAAAATATATTGTTACAAAGCAAAAAAAAAACAACATACAGTATGCACACAGTGTATTTAAGTGTAGTGACATCACTAGTAGTGATCACCTTGAGAACTTTATGTGGCACCTCAGGGAGCAGCTCCATTAGCTGAGACAGTGAGGCCCCCAGGAGCCACTGGATGGATGGAGCTCTGTTCAGCATTAGCTGACTAACCAGAGGGTTAATACATGGGAACTGCATCAGACACTTTTCCTCCTGGAGGGAAAGAAAACAAAAATGTAAAAATGAAAGACATTTAGTGTTAAGTTGCAAGCCATATTTGTTAGTGATACAAGATAAATTATATGGATAAAAAGTTTAAGTTGGAGCCCCAGCAAATCTTCAGGTATTTTAGCCTGTAAGTACTCTGTATGAGTTGGGTTGAAGTAGTTAATGAAACCAAAGAAAATCCTTTACAACTAATTACAAGACCAATCCATTATCTTCCTATGTAAAATCACCTCTGAGGGAATCACAGTCAGCCAGTCTCTGTCCAGGTAGTCCACAGGGTCCTTCTTACTGGCCATCAGGCTGTGGAAGCAGATCTGGCTGATCCATTTGGCTATTTCAGTCACGTCAGACACAATCAGCACCTGACAAACACAGAAGAAGACCAAGTGGTTTATTTTGTTATTTTGCCCACCATCTCCATTTCATTTTATTTGTTGAGAGATCTAGTGGTTAGAGCGAGTCAAGTGTTGGTTTATAAGTACACTACCGGTCAAAGGTTTGGGGTCATTTAGAAAATTTTCATTTCACTCCATTATAGACAAAATACCTGCTCGGATCAGTTGCATTGTTTTTTTTAACCAGATCAGCAGTTTTCAGATTACATTATGTGCTTACATAATTGCAAAAGGGTTCTCCAATGTTTTCTCAGTTAGTTTAGTAGTGTATATATGTGTGTGTATTTTAAAGATTAACTATATGCTCAAGGGCCTTTTCCCTGGAAATAAAAAAGTTGCCTTAGTGAAAAAGGTATCAACATCTGCAACGCTAGAAAGAGGGGCTAAGCCACGCCCACTCACCCCCCTGTGACCTCTAGTCCCAGAGTCTGGATAAGTTGGTTTAGGAGCGGGGAGGGGGGGATCAGGCGCCCAGGAATTGCGCCAGGCTTTAAAGCAGGGGTCTCAAACTCAATTTACTTGGGGGCCGCTGCAAGTAGAGTCTGGGTTTGGCAGGGCCGCATCAAATATTCCAAAAAAACCCTCTATTTCCTCAAAAAAAAGGCGCGGAACTGCCGGTGCTTTAAACCCCTAGATCTGATATGGTTGGTGCATTTCACAACAACAGACATCACATTGTCAAACCTCAGGCATTTGCCGCAAAGGGTACTTAGCTAGCTTGACAACGGTTACGCCGCTGTCAGGAGACTACTATAGCCCATAAGTGACATGCGCAATGACAAAAAGTTTCAGAACGCGCGGGCCGCACTAACACTTAACTTTGATGTCAAGTAGGGGGCCACAAAATATCATCCCGCGGGCCGCAATTGGCCCTCGGGCCGCGAGTTTGAGACCCATGCTTTAAAGCACATTGAACATACTGGCCAAACAGTGGAACTGCAACTCCTGGCCTGTCAAGTGATGCCCTCTGGCCCAAAAAGACTTTTTCCAGTAGACTAACATGGCATTTATTTTTCCATTGCTGTCATTAGTTCCTATCAGTATGACCTCATCATTGCATAATGGTTTATCGTGAAGTCATCATGGTCAACGTGACCTCATCATTACTTTGCAGTCAACGTGGCCTCAATTATGATATCAGCTCTTAAATTTAGCTGGCATCCACGTCTAATTTCCTGTCTCTTAGAGATCAGTTGCTTCCCAGTAAAGTAGGTATAGTGTATATGCGTACACATGCACATTTAATCACCAATATCTCTTTTACTACCTCTTCTTTTGGGGGGTGGGGGGTTCTGTCTACCCATGGCCTCTCTACCCCTTATACATTTAAGATAGGGATAGGGTCTAATTGTCGTTAACAGATGGACATTTGAGAGATTGGAATGTATTTGACAGCAATGACATATAGTTGAAAATCAAGAACAGTGGAGGGCAGAACAATAAATCATGTGTGTGTTCTACCTTGACGTCTAGATCCTCAAACTTCATACTGAAGAGCACCAGAGACGAATAAACCAACACCAAGTTGCTAAACGCCTCGCTGGAAAATCTGCAATAACAAAAGAAAGACAAAAGCAGTGACGGTGAGTCTATTTTTAGAAGATGTTTGTGTGTATGCGTGTGTTCTGCATTTACATATAAATGTATGGACACTGACCCTCCTCCATGGCTGTCGCTACAGTGCAGGATAAGCCAACAGCAGTTGTACTGCAAAGAGAGAGCAGTGAGCCTCATCACTACTCCCTCACTGGCTCTCTCCTGACAAAGTTCATCCTGCTCCTACACACACACACACACACACACACACACACACACACACACACAGAAAGAGTTACAGAAACTGAATAAGTGTCAGCTATTGTTGTTAATATAAAGATTTTGTTAAACATTTCCATGCAATATTCAAGGACCTCACTACAGGGAGATAAAAACACAAGAAATTCAGCATCATAGTGGATTGTGGTGTGTGTGTGTGTGTGTGTGTGTGTGTGTGTGTGTGTGTGTGTGTGTGTGTGTGTGTGTGTGTGTGTGTTTTGACGGATGCAGCAGGTTCATGGTACCTGAATGACAATAGCTGTGCTTTCGTCCACCGTGATTACAGCGTAGTGATGGGTTCCTCCGAGCATCTGCAGGGACGGACAGTGGCTCCTCTCAAGCACAGTTATATTAAACCTGTAACATAACACAAATACAGACAACTTTCACCATATGGTTTAAAATGATAGGTTATCATCACTGGCAAATATGGTAGAAACACTTAAAAGCCTGACGGTAGAAATTGTTGTGGGGAGATTTATTCTTAACATATTCTCCAAAGAAATATTCTATCTGGAGGTGAGGTGGAGGTTACTTTAAGAGAGATATACAAGTATAACCAGAAAATCGGAAATGATTAAATGAATATGATATGATATGATAATTGTTTTATTACTTTCAATGAATTTCAAGTTTCAAAATGATTATTATTAATTTGGTAAATTATGTATTATCTAGTTCCAGCCTCTCAAATGTGAGGAAATGCTACTGATGCCGTTTTAAGTTTGAAATGCGGTTACGTTGTAGTCTGGACGGACGGAAACAGAGACCTTTGGAAAAAACTATGCCGACACCCATCTCAGTACGTCTTATCAGTTAGGTAGGCTCGCATACTGTCCCTTTCAGTAACTGTTCCACCTCGTTGTTGGTCCAGGCAAATAAATCCTTGGTTTTACTTTTTTACTTAATATGGACGGAGATTATTTCTGATTTAGAGCCTTAACACTTGCATAGACTGAGATGGGTTTTTTTTTTTAAAGATTTTTTTAGTGGTATTTTGGGCTTTTATTGGAAAGGACAGCTTAAACATGAAAGGGGAAAGAGAGGGGGACTGACATGCAGCAAAGGGCCGCAGGTCGGAACCATACCCACTGCATTGAGGACTGAGCCTCTTTATATGGGCGCGCGCTACCAGGTGAGCAGACTAGGCGCCCAAGACCAGGGTTTGAATTACGGGTGAGCTAGTGGGAGCTGAGCTCCCATCGAGCAAAGATGTGCTCCCATGAAAGCAATAAAATCATACACCTGTGGGTGTAAAAAAATCATGTAAAGATCAGAACCAGCAACCATGCCACCAAAAATAAAAAATAAAGAGTGCAACAAACATCAGGTACAACTTTGTTAATTTGGGTTTATTACAAAAAAACAAAAACATTGTCAGAGGACAGTCTAAATGCCACTGCTAGCATGTTGCATGGCACTGGGACAGAAGACGATGCTACAACTTACTAAACGTTGGACTTAAATGAATGAAGTGCAGTGTTAGGCTCTTTATTTATTTATTTACACACACACCGCGCCTGCTCATAGGCAACTTTTTTTTTTCTTTAAAGAGACCCTTATAAAGATGAAATCATATTTTAAACCCTTTTTTAAACTGACGGAGATGGTTTTTGTTTCAAAACAAAAACATAGTGGTGTGGATGTAGCCTTAGGGAGTCTCCTCATTTAGGATCCTAGTGGCCTAAGGGTAGAAGCTCCTCCTGAGCCTCTCAGTGCTGGTGTATTTACCTTCTTCACGACCTCGACAGGGAGAAAAGTTACCCGAGGGGTTTGGATCTTTAATGACTCTCTTAGCCTTTTTCTTAACCATGATTACTAGGCAGAAGTGGCTAAGACGAAACAAACAAAACATTTATAACTGTAAAAAGTAATTGAAAAACTGTAAATGAATGCTGAACATTTTACACTTTAAATATGTAAAAGAATGGTTTAAGGAAAACAAAACAGACTTTAGTGATCATCTAAACATGTACAGCAGAGCTGGATCATACAGCACAATGAGACTACAGATACTAACCAACCCAATTTTTCAATGTCTGAAAGATCTGTTAAATCTTGACCAATTTCCCCTTAAAAACTAAACGCAGAGCAGTAGATTATATAAAACGCTGATTATGATGCAAGTTTTTTGGTTGCCATGGAGTCTCTTAGTCAAAATACTTTCATCATGCTTTAAATCTGCTTTAAAATTATATTGAGTTTTGGTAATATTGGGTGTTGTCTAAGTATGGCAATGTACTGGAAATGCAGGTATTTGTTATTCTTACAAGAGGCATATGATTTAATTAGACTTGACTGGATAAATGTCGAATGGCCGTGGGCAAGACACTCCCTCGGCGCCATCAGTGTGTGAATGGAAGTCGCTTTGGATAAAAGCGTCAGCTAAATGGATGTAATTTAAAAAGTAAAGTAAATGAAGGGGAACATTTACCCTGACTCGAGTGTCTGTAGCAGCAGTGGACAGTTAAGAAGCCCCTCTGTCACTGACAAAACATATGGCACATTGTCCTCCAGGCACCACGAGGCTTTTTCCTTTTCTTTTCGAGAAAAAAAATACATATAATTACAAATCACCGTACAATGGTGTTAGTAATATGTACGTGGTGGCAGCTGACCAGTGTCGGAGAGGATTGTGTTGAAGGCGAGGTGACTGATGCTCCTCTCTTTGCACACGTTCACCCATGGCGACTGGCCTGGATTGTCATACTCCACCACCAGAGAGAAACAGCTCCAGGGGAAGTCAGGCCCTACGTGCTGCTCATACACCACCACACACACACTGTCGCATGTGCTGATGGAACAGGATGGGGGTGAGAAAACGTGAACTTTGTTCAACATAACATATCAGCTTGAACTATGTCCTTCAACACAGCAAAATAACTGCCACTTTCTCCATTTTACACACCAAAGCACTCTTATTACTTACTCATACAGTATGACAATATGAGGAATGATTTTTACTTAATGTTCATAAAACTCAAACTAAATTACTTTTTGCTTTATATTTTTAATCAGTACTAGGATGTGAAAAACCCACCACAAACTTTGAATGAGATTTATGCATTTATAAACAACTATGCACTTTTACCTGCTGACCACACTGGCACCGTTAAGTTTTTTCTTGTCCTCCTCAGGACAAAGTGCAGTTACAGCAGCACCTGAGACAAAGACAAGCAAACATACATACATTAACATCTAGTTGATTAGTAGTGCTGCTGTTAGCTGTAAGCTGATAAGCTGATCAGAGATCAAGGGTCGCTCACCAGCGGCGTGGCTCAAACTGCTGACGATTGAAGATCTGATGTCGTCAGAGTCGACTGATATTATGACAAGAATCTGAAAAAGGACAAATCAACCAAGATTATAGCAAGTGTTTCACAAATTAACACTGAAACAGGACAGATGCTGGTCAAACTGACTTTCTCCACAGTGTTCTGTCCTGTCCTGCCGTGCAGCCATGCAATCAGCAGCTGCTGCAGCTCCAGGAGTTTGAGGTTGCACTCCTCGTTCTTGTGATTGAGGTAGAGGAGGATCTGCAGCCTCTTCACCAGCTGCTCCAGACTCCGCTCAGCACACACCTCAGCTGCCTTGATCAGGTAATCTTTATTGCATAAGAAGAAGACCATAAACATCTCAATATGGTATTTACTACTATGTAATAGTCAGGGTTGGGAAACAAACAGCGTCAACGTTGCACTTGCTCAGAGGGGTTAGGCCTATGGTCCCACATTTCTAAGATTTGTTTTCACTTAAAATTAGGCTCTTTGTTCCCACAGCCCAATGGTCCCACATTTCTAAGATTTTTCCTATGTTAGGGTTAGAGTTAGGGTTAGGGTTACATTTCATCTGTAGTCCATTGCTACTGGATAATAGGTTGGGTGTAATTGGCTACCGAATTGGGAGAAAGGGGGGTAAAATCTGATACAAATGTATGAAAAAGAACTGTGGGAACATAGGGCTACATTTTTTAATGAAAAAGAAAATTCTTAGAAATGTGGGAACATCGGCCCGCTCCCTCTCAGAGCATACTGTAGTAGCATTCTGCTGGTGGTCTTGCAATGGGATTTACTGTTCTAATAAAACCATAGAAACAAGGCGGGGTAACACTTTACTTGACGTTTTCTACATAAGAGTGACATGACACTGTCATGAACAAAGTTATGACACATGAACCCTAACCCTACCAATACCTATAACTTGTCATGACAAAACCGAATGACACTATAAAAGTGTTATGTCAAACGTTTATAACTAGTTTATAATGTTTTATAACACGCTCATGACAGCGTCATGTCACTGTTATGTAGAAAACTTAAAGTAAAGTGTAACGCAACGTGGCCACTCTGCTGTGAAAGGTCCCCGAACGTAATAGTCTGGTTGTTACCCCTCTCCGCGTAGACCCCAGAGCTAATCGTTGCTAACTGAGCCTTCAGTTCTCCGTGCCTGTATCCATTAACTGTATTTATGGACCCAAGCCCAAATAAAACCCGTAGTTTTATCAAATTGGCTGTAAACGTTTCAAACTTCAAGAGTTGTTTGAATGACAGAAATTTGATCAGATGAGATCTAAATGAGTACAGAACACGGATTAATACACTTCAAAAAACAAACAATGATTTAACAGGAGTTAGGAGCGAATAGTGTTGAGATTAATAATAACGTAACTTTCTGTATAGTACAGTATTACAGGTATTTTATCTGCTGAACCAAAAAAATAAACTGATTTAATTGACAAAGCACATCAAGGCTAGAATTTTGTGTCATTTGTTTAAAATTTAACAAGCAAATTGTTGTATTTTAACAAAATACTGAAAGCATCAGAAAAGCAGAACACAGTAGGCTACATTATAATATCTGTTCATTTATCACAAGTTATATCATTATTGCGATATTCAACAACATTACGGCATCATTGCATATTCCTCATTTCGTGCAGTCTTAATAACAACCCTGAAATTGTGTCCGATGCCAGATAGGAGCATTCATAGTAAACATTCATAACTTAAATACAAAAATGGTGAAGATTTGAAACCAAGAGTGAAGGGGTTTAGAGTCAGTTTATACTGACCCAACGCAGTACTGAGGTCGCACTTCAGCAGCAGCTCCTTGAATGTCACCAGCACATGAATCAGAGCTGCCTGGTCGAAAAGCACTTTCTGATCTGTAACACAAGGCCAGCAGAGGGGTTTTCACATCTTTTCTAACCAATGTACTGAATTAATATATCTGTACTACATACTGCAAGCCAAATTTAAGGTTGTACAAATGTGTTTCTGGAATATGGAATGATATTTTGTACCTCTGACCAGCTCTGCGCTCTGTGTCCTGCAGAGCGCCTTCTCCTGCTGTTTGAGAAGGAAGTGTGTTTGGTCCGGGGACAGGCAGCTGAAGTCTCCCAATATTGGGAAGTTGAGCCCCAGCTGTCGAGCAGAGTTTAAACAAGGCTGAGCAAAGGCCCGCAGCTCACAGTGGGCATGCTGCTGGCTCTCTGTAAGAGAGTGGGAGCACAGGGGTTGGAGTAACAAACTACAACAATACAATCGTATCCTCACGATTCTCCAACAAGGACAAATTAAGAAATGTTTTGCTATATTTAACGGAAGGTGGTGTGAAAGTGTTGTACCGGTAGCTTGGACTTGGACTACTCTGCTGTCCTGTCTGTCCTGAGGGATGGACTGACGAACAGGATGACTGATGAGTTGACCCATCGACTGAAAGACTGCTTTCTGCTCTCTGGTGGCAATTCCTGAGACAGCACCACTTATGTGCATGGGCCTCTGATCTGATCTTTGCATCTGCTCTGGAGGGAGCTGATGATGCGCGGATGGTGGTGTTTGCTGGTGCCCGTTTGGTGCTGATAAAAATAGGATGATAAATAATATAAATGATAATTACAGTTACTACTTGGATAGTTGAATATGCATAAAACTCTGATGAAGCAATCTTGATATAACCACAAGATGGAGCCAACGTTTAAAAACTAAGTTAAATCCTACACAATGTCAAACGTCAATTATGGTCATATTAATATAAATTAGTCCAGGTAGGGTTTCTGATGATTCTTGATGATTATTTTAAACCTCGGCTACCTACCTACCACTGGCCTATAATTCCTATTTATTGTGACATGCATATATACAAAAAACATCTAGTTATCAGGAGAAAAAGTGATGAGTATGGTTGCAAGAACATAGGGGGTGATGAAAATCATCTTCAGACTTTATAATAGGAACACTTAATAAATGCATTATCTATTTAGTCATTTCAACCGAATTAGCATCACAGTGTACCTGGAGTTGAGCTCTGGGGTGTTGCAGTAACCTGAGCCAACTGCTGAGATCTCAGGATCATGAAGGTGGACAACGGGTCCAGGTCCTTCTCAGATGGCTGTTTCGTAACCAGCAGACCTCTGTGATTGTCTCTGGAGGACACGACGCTCCGCTCTGTCCTACAGTCGTCTCTACTTGTGTCAACGTCGTTCTTACGAGCAGGAAACCCAACTTCTAAAAACCTCCTGTCGGAAACGTCCTCATTGGTGTTTGTGATAGCAGCAGGTTTTGAAAATATTAAGGTTGCAGGTTTTACTTCCATGTTTGTGTTAACAGTGTGCATCAAG
>NC_045737.1:18425760-18427751 GCF_008692095.1 Etheostoma spectabile | reverse complement strand
GAGACATATCAGCAACAGTTTCTTTTTGAAGAAAGGTGTAGTCCGCAGTAGCTTCAGCAGGCAAAGAAGTAGTTTCACATTTCTCCAGTTGCGTTATCGGAGTTCTGTTTGCAGGATTCATCAGGACGGATCTGACTGCGACTGAGACCAAAGGAGATAAGATGATCCATAAAATCTGCTTTTATTATCTGAAACTTAAAGTTCTCTAAACAATCAAATAATTGTTGAGTTTTTAATGTCAGACTATAGTGCAAAGTGTACATCATAATTGATCAAAGCCATATTATTTATATATTAAAGTGAACATTTGTAAAGCTGTAATGTGTATATATTTGACTAGTTTACTTAAAGGAATTACCTAAACAATTAATCAATCATCAAAGTTAGTTAGTGCACAGATTGTTATGGGGTGGTGGATTATGGAAAGGGAAAAACGTAAAAAAATCAATAAAAGGGTTTGGCATGTGTAAAACTAGAGATGTATTGTTGTGCATATTGGTTATCCTGTTGTAAAATATATGGAATATAAAAGAAAGGAGTGGAAGTGAATGAGGGTTGGAAAACATACAAGCATTGGCTTTATCCTGCTCTTTTTCAGAATATATATATATATATATACGCTAAGAATTGTGGGTAGGGTAGTATTTTGCCAAAGGATTGTGAATAAATCATGTTTTTCTTAAAACAGGGTTGATTTCATGCAGATGCGTGGCCTCTGTAGGAGCATCGACTTTTATTTCACAACATCAGAGCTTGTGGTCAGTCTATCTCGGATAGTTTAGACATACTAGGCAATAATCAAAATCCTTATGGATGGAAGTCAATGGGATTTGTACTTCCTGAACTACACTGTTGGGCTCAATGTTCTGTTAAAAAAAAAAAAAAAAAAAAAATAGAATGTTGACACATCTAAGCATTCAAGAACTCTGATCTTTTGTTGTGCACTTTGATGATGATGTCACTCAAGTGATGACGTTCCATCTACATCATAAAACAAGACCACTAATACTCAGAGACAACTGTTGGAGACACACAGAAACAAACTACTGAAAACACTTTGTCAAGTGATTGGAAAACAGAAATGGAGAAACACGAGCACCAGAATGAATGGATAATCTAGAAGGTCACCTAACATTGGAGCTGCGGTCAGAAGTCCCGATCGAGGAGTTTAATAGGGAAAAATGAGTTCTTGGACAGACTCAGTGGGCCGCCAGCAACCTGCAATGTACGCGCCCCATCCAGCCAGAGGATCTACAGGAGGACCAGAACCTGAGACCCGAGCATGAAGAGGAGGAGCAGATGCAAATACAAGAAGAAAGTCTGAGTCGGTCCCCCAGAGCGCTTCCGGTTATGTCAGCCAACATAGAGGTGGTCACAGAACAGCAGGAAGAAAGGGCAATTACTGAGACCGTCTCAAAGGATGTAGGCCTGAAGGACGAAATTGCAGCCCTCAAGAAGGAGTTAGAGGAGGTAAAGAATGTGACAGCTGCCAAGCTCCTGGAGCTGCAAGAAGAAATTGCAGCCTTTAGGAAGGATATGGAGGAAAGGAAGGCTCTGCAGAGAGAAGCCTCAAAAGAGGTGACTGCCCAGCAACCAAGGGACGTTGTGAGGCCGAAAGAAGAGGCAACTCAACTCAACGTGGACCCTGTTGAGAGTCTGAAAGAAGAAAAACCAGCCCTTCAGAATGAAGGGAAGAACCAGCCGACAGAAGCCCTCAAAGAAACAAAGTCTGCCGGTCAGCTCAAGGAAATAATCCAACCGCAAAACGAAGAACTCAATCCCGACCTTGAGCAGAATCAAAGTCAACAAAAGATCCAAAAAAAGAAGAAGCTTTCTCGATGGAAGAGATTCAAGAAGTCTGAGTGGACTGCTCTTTTAGGGCAGTGTCTTTGCTGCATGGTCTTTCCTCTGCTTGCATGTTTTGCCTAATAGAGAGAAGCTATGAGCAGCGACTCTTGGATACTTCTAAATCATTAGACTATACATTTTTT
>NC_045737.1:18425641-18425750 GCF_008692095.1 Etheostoma spectabile | reverse complement strand
TAGTAGGCCTTTGCCATATTTTAACATGTTTCTGCATGAGCGTGGCCAATCAATAATAATAATAATAATAATAATAATAATAATAATAATACTACATTTTATTTAAAGA
>NC_045737.1:18422440-18425616 GCF_008692095.1 Etheostoma spectabile | reverse complement strand
GCCTTTCTTGGCACTCAAGGACGCCGCACAGGGAATTCATAAATCATAACAGCAAAACAAATACTACACAGCAAAACAACGGAAAAGGCAGAGCAATAGACATTTAGGTGGAATAGGCAGTTTTAAACAAATGTGTTTTTAGTTAAGACTTGAAATGGGGGAATGAATCAATGTTTCGGAGTTGGGGGGGTAGTATTTCCAGAGACGGGGAGCAGAGCGGCTGAATGCTCTGCTCCCCCCCCCCCCCCCCCCCATGGTGGTAAACGAGCTGAGGGGACAGAGAGGTTTATGGAGGAAAGATCTGAGGGAGCGGGAGGGAGTGGACCTGGAGGAGATCAGACAAATTGGTGGGGGGGCGAGGTTGTGAATGGCCTTGAATGCTAACAGGAGGACTTTGAATTTGATACGGAACTGGACCGGGCCATGGAGCGGTTGGAGGACCGGAGTGATGTGGTGGATGGGGGTTTGAGTAATGATGCAGGCAGCTGAATTCTGGACCAATTGAAGTTTATATTATCGATAGCTCATGCTTGTCCTACATTGACTGTAGCCAAAGCTAATTAGCAGATCTAACAAAAAAACACATATGTCAATGACTAAATATGACTAAAACTAACAAGGAACTATATAGACTAAATTAAAAATTGTTATGATACTCAGGAAGGATTCAGGAGCGGACACCGGAGTAAAAAGAGATCAGGCAGGATGTGATTTAACTGGGTGAGCCAAAGGGTTGGGGTGGATGTGAGGAAATCCAGGCTTGACGGAGCTCAGGTGATGGTGTGTTGAGGAGCGGTCAGGGCGGGCAGACAGGCTGGCGGGCTGAGAGCTAACAGGCAGGTGGGTCTTTAGACAGGCAGGCAGATAGGCTGGCAGGAAGGCAGGCAGGCAACGAATAGGTACAAGGATAGCACTATGGCGGAACGAGACGAGCCACAGGTGAGTGACCCTGCTGAACACGCACACACAAACAAACAGACAAGACTGACAGGACAATGGAAGGGAAAAAAAGGAAAACTGAGACACAAAGGAAGGACGAGACAGCAGAACAAACCCTAACAAAATAGGTACAAATAACCACTGCCATACACAACAGCTTTCACGGGCCATATGAGTACATCTCATGATAAATTCTATTTTATCAACATGATTTCATGAAACGTACCCTGTAACGGTTTTTGTTTCAGGGTAGACAATTCAATGGATGAAATATTGGACCCTCCAACTTCAGTATGGCTGCATGTCAAACAGCATTGGAATTCCTCTCTCTATTATATAGTATCTCTATTATATTGAGACATGGACTGTTATTATCAGTCAAAGCTGTCCCTGTCTAAAGACATCCACAGCTGTGTGAAGACATTTAGATTTTTGATGCGTATGTCTGAGATCTGTATGGACAACCAGCAGAGAGAGAGGAAGCAGTCGAACTCAGGCAAGCACCCAGTCGGTCAAGCCTTGTTATCCAAAGAAAAAAAAAAAAAGTTCTTCCTTTTTGAGTGGGCCTGCTGCTCTGCACAGCGCATACACACTGCAGCAGAGGTAGCGAGACCAGGTTGACTGACATTTAACAAGTGCGGTTTACATGAACTGTTAATCAAAAGTGCTGGAGATTACTTTGAATGCAAGAAGTTAATCTGTTTTCACTTTAATACTAGACACCATATTTGTTACCACTGCAGTTTGAAATATATTCAACATATTCAGTTGGGCTTTAGTGGCTGTAGTTGTGGTATCCTAACTGTAAAATCTTAACCCTTGTGTTGTCTTTGGGTCAAACTGACCCGTTTCAATGTGTTTTATATCAGAAATATGGATTCCTTTCAACCAAATTGCCCAATAATAAAATGGATGATTCCATACAATATTCTTCAGGTAAAGTTAATGATTACTTTCATTGAATTTGTTGGGTGTTTTATTTAATCTTATAGCATTTCAATTCTTTTTTTATGGTTTCCAAACAGTATCCAGACTAAACTTTGACATCTACCCATCTGAGATCCACTCAACATCCTCTGATCTTAACTATTAGTCAAAATAATTCATAATTTCTGCCTTTTTAACTAAAAACTTATGTATAATTTGATATAAATGAGGTTTGTTGACCATGAGTTCCAGGAATAAGTGTAACATTGTTATTAAACCAGCTAAGGTTTTTTCAAAAGCGCCAAAAGCTGAAAAAAGTGCCAAATAAATCGAAAAAGCGCAAAAACACTGAAAAGCACAAAAATAATTCAATTTTGACCTAGAAGAGGTTTTGTGAAATCTTTAGACAGGATCGCGGGGTGGTCGGCTGCAAGCAAATAAGCACTAAAAACACTGTTTTCCGCTAAGATAATTTCCTTTTATCAACCGCGGAATCACGTACAGATGTGAGCAACAAACTCACACTGTCAATAATCACACACCTGTAAGTCCCTCTCCTTTACAGACAAACACTCGAGCCCGTACCTGCTAGAATATATATCCTTTTATTCCCCACAGATACAGCAAAGCACACAGCATGCAACAAGACATGCACTCCATACGTGATGCATAGTATACACTACTTCAGAGCTCTTACCTCAACACAGGACTGGAGCCGTCAGTCCGGCAGAGCCTGCTGCAGTCGCGTACGAGACGTCCAGCTACGTTGATGCGGGCCCTGCCGGACTGACGGCTCTCCAGTCCTGTGGTTGATCTGCTCTTTTTGAAAATGCTGTGGATAACTGTTGTTGTTGATTTGCCGCTATATAAATAAAATTGAATTGAATTGAATACATTGATGTAGGCCTCATTTTCTATAGCAGTAAACTGCAACTGAAATAGGATTCAAGTGGTGACACATAAGTACATGTATTTAATACATACTTTGCGTGTGTAACCATGAGGAGAAAAAAACTATTATTGAATAGGCTACTCTTAAAATAAGAGGTAAATACTCAGCTGTTCTCCAACAGAGCCCTGCCCATTTTCAAATAGTGAGAGTCCTCAGAAAACATCATACAAAATACCTTAATGGAATAACCAAAACATTGGCAGAATGTATGGTCATCTCCAAATGCTGATTTCTCAGTCAAAGCTGTCCCTGTCTAAAGACATCCACAGCTGTGTGAAGACATTTAGATTTGTGATGCGTATGTCTGAGATCTGTATGGACAACCAGCAGAGAGAGAGGAAGCAGTCGAACTCAGGCA
>NC_045737.1:18401788-18422081 GCF_008692095.1 Etheostoma spectabile | reverse complement strand
GTTTTATATCAGAAATATGGATTCCTTTCAACCAAATTGCCCAATAATAAAATGGAGGATTCCATACAATATTCTTCAGGTAAAGTTAATGATTACTTTCATTGAATTTGTTGGGTGTTTAATTTAATCTTATAGCATTTCAATTCTTTGTTTTAATGGTTTCCAAACAGTATCCAGACTAAACTTTGACATCTACCCATCTGAGATCCGATATCAAATTATTACATAGAGTTTTTTAGTTAAAAAGGCAGAGAAAAATTAGAATGATTGTTGAATATAGTTAAGATCAGGGATGTTGGAGGTGGATCCAGATGGAGTAGATGTCAAAGTTAGGTCTGGATTACTGTTTGGAAACCATTAACAAACAAGAAATTGAAATGCTAGTAAGTTAATAAACACCCAGACAAATTCAATGAAAGTAATCATTAAACTTTACTGATGAGAAAATATTGTATGGAATCCGCATTTTATATGGGCAATTGTTGAAAGAAATCCATATTTACTATAGAAAACACATTTGAAAAGGGTCAGTTGCCCAAAGACAAACACAGGGTTAAGATTTTACAGTTAGGATACCACAAATACAGCCAAAAAGCCCAACGGACATATGTTGAATACTATTCAAACGGCAGTGGTAACAAATATGGTGTCTAGTCATTAAAGTGAAAAAGATAACTTTTGCATTTCAAAGTAATCTCAGCACTTTTGATTAACAGTATGTAAACCGAACTTGTTAAGATGTCAGTCAACCTGGTCGCGCTACCTCTGCTGCAGTGGGATGCGCTGGTGCAGAGCAGCAGGCACACCAAAAGGAAGGAACTTTTTTTTTTTTCTTTGGATAAAACAAAGGCTTTTGACCGACGGGGTGCTGCCTGAGTTCGAATGCTCCGACTCTCTCTGCGGTTGTCATACAGATCTCAGGCATACGGCATCACAAATCTAAATGTTCACGCAAGCTGGGATGGCTTTAGCAGGGACAGCCCTTTGATGATAAAAAGTCCATGTCTCAATATAATAGGATACTTATAATAGAGAGGAAGATTCCAACTGCGTTTGACATGCAGCCTACTGACAGTTGGAGGGTCAATATGTCATCCATGAATTGTTACCCTGAACAAAAACCGTACAGGGTACGTTTCATTGAAATCATGTTGAAAAATAGAATAGTCATTGAGATGTAATCTATGGCCAGGAGTGAAAAGGCTGTGTGTAGGCAGGTGTAATTTTGTACCTATTTTGTTGGGTTGTTCTGCGGCTCGTCCTTCTTGGTACTCAGTTTTCCCTTCTTTTTACTCTCCCATTGTCCTGTCAGTCGTGTCGGTTTTGTTGTGTGTGGTGTTCAGCAGGAATATCACCTGTGGCTCGTCTCGTTCCGCCATAGTGCTATCCTTTGTACCCTATTTCGTTGCCTGCCTCCTTCACTGCAAGCCTTATCTGACTGCGGTCTAAAATGACCACCTGCAGGTTAGCTCTCAGCCGCCAGCCTGGAGGGGGGTCTGCACCGCCTGACGCTCCTCAACCATCACCATCACCTGAGCTCCGTCAAGCCTGGATCGACTAACATCACCCCAACCTTTGGCTCAACCAGTAAATCATATCATGACTGAATCTTCTTTTTTACTCGTGTCGCTCCTGAATCCTCCTGAGTAGTCATAACAATTTTAATTTAGTCTATTATAGTCACTTGTTAGTTTTAGTCATATTAGTCATTGAAATAGTTTGTTTGTTAGATTGCTATTAGCTTTGGCTACGTCAAATGATAGGAAAGATGAGCTTCGATAAAAACTTCAATTTGGTCCAGAATTCGCGCCGCATCATTACATCAAACCACCCACATCCACCACATCACCTAGGTCCCCAACCGCTCCAATGGCACCCGGTCAGTTCCGTATCAAATTCAAAGGCTCCTGTTAGCATTCAAGGCCATTCCAACCTCGCCCCCCCACCAATTGTTGATCTCCTCCAGTGTACCACTCCTCCCGCTCCCTCAGACTCCTATTCCTCCAAAACCTCTCTGTCCCCTCGCTCGTTTTACCACCATGGGGGGGGGGGGGGTGGGAGCAGAAGCATTCAGCCGCTCGGCTCCCCGTCTCGGAAATAACTACCCCCCCCAACTCCGAAACATTGATTCATTCCCCATTTCAAGTCTTAACTAAAAACACTTGTATTTTTTGTAAACTGCCTATTCCACCTAAATGTCTATTGCTCGTGCCTTTTCCGTTGTTTTGCTGTTTAGTATTTGTTTGCTGTTATGATGGGTATGAATTCCCATGTGCGGCGTCTTGAGTGCCCAGCAAGGGTCTTTAAAAAATGTAGTTATATTATTATATTATATTATTTTATTATTTATTATGATGGGCCACGCACGCAGAAACATGTTAAAATATGGCAAAGGCCTCTACGTTTTCAAAAAATGTTAGGGTAATGATTTAAGTATCCAAGATCGATGCTATAGCTTTCTCTATTAGGCCAAAAACAGGCAGCGAGGAGGAAAGACCAATGCAGCATAAGACACTGCCTAAAAGAGCCCAGTCCAACTCAGACTCTTGAATCATCTTCCATCCCGAGGAAAGCTTCTTCTTTTTTGGGATGACTTCTTGTTGACTCTGAATTGTCTGTTCAAGGCGGGATTGAGTGCGTTCGTTGCGGTGGACTTATTTCACTTGAGCTGACGGCAGGACTTGTTCTTGCAGGGCTTCTGTCGGCTGGTTTTTCCCTTCATTCTGAAGGGCTGGGTTTTTCTTTCTTTCAAGACTCTCACAAAGGTCCACGTGAGTTGAGTTGCCTCTTTTCGGCCTCACAACGTCCCTGGTTGCTGGGCAGTACCTCTTTGAGGCTTTCTCTTGCAGAGCCTCTTTCACTCCATATCCTTCCTAAAGGCTCAATTTCTTCTGCAGCTCCAGGAGCTTGGCAGCTGGTCGACCATCTGCATACCTCCTCTAATCCTTCTTGAGGGCTGCGATTTCGTCCTTCAGGCTACATCCTTGAGCCGGTTCAGTAATTGCCATTTTTCCTGAGTCTTGTGACCACCTTAGGTTGGCTGACTAACCGGACAGCGCTCTGGGGGACCGCTCAAGACAATCTTCTATTGTATCTTGCAGTCTGCTCTACTCTGTCAGTGCGGGTCTTCAGGTCTGGGCCTCCCATTGTGTCTCTGGCTGATGGGGCGCGTACATTGAGAGTTGTGGCGGCACACCTGAGTCTGTCCAAGAAACATTTTTGTCCCTATTAAACATCCTCGATCGGGACTTGGGACCGCAGCTCCAATGTTGATGGACCTTCAGATTATCCAGATTTCATCTGTGCTAGTGTTATCCCATTTCTGTTTTCAATCACAATCCGTCTTGACAAGTGTTTTCAGTAGTTTGTTTCTGTGTCCCAACAGGTGTCTTGTGTTATGAGTGGCTTGTTTTATGATGTAGAGGAACGTCATCATTGAGGGACAATCATTCATCAAAGTGCACAACAAAAGATCAGAGTGTCTTGAATGCTAGAGTGTCAACATGTCTATTTTTTTTTTTTTTTTTTTTTAAACAACACTCTGGCCCAACAGGTAGTCAGGAAGGTACAAATAGCACATGTGACTTCCATCCCATAAGATGTTTGATATTGCATTAGTATGTCTAACTATTCCGCGATAGATGACCACCAAGCTCTGATGGGTTGTGAATAAAAGCGATGCTCATACAGAGGCCACAGCATCTGATGAAATCAACCCTGTTTTAAGGAAAAACAGACTTGGGGATCACAAATCCTTGCAAATACTACCTACCCACAATTCTTAGCGTAATATTATATATATATATTCTGAAAAAGAGCAGGATTAAAGCAAGGCTTGTAGTTTTCCACCTAATTCACTTCCATCTTTCTTTTATATTCCATATATTATTACAACAGGATAACCAATTGCCAAACAATACATCTCTAGTTTTACACATGCCAACCCTTTTATTGATTTTGTTCTGGCGTTTGCTACCACTGTTCACTAAATCCACACCCCATAACAAATCTGGGCACTAAACATACTTTGATGATTATAATTGTTTAGGTAATTCTTGTAAGTAAAACCCTAGTCAAATATATCACAATTACAGCTTTACAACTGTTCACTTGTAATGTATAAAAATATGGCTTTGATGAATTCATGTGTACTTTGCCACATAGTCTGACATTAAAAACCAACAATTATTTGATGTTTAGAGACTTTAAGTTTCAGATAATTAAAAGCAGGATTTTAGGATTTCATTTATCTCCTTTGGTCTCAGTCGAAGTCAGATCCGTCCTGATGAATCCTGCAAACAGAACTCCGATAACGCAACTGGAGAAATGTGAAAATACTTCTTTGCCTGCTGAGTACTGCGGACTCACCCTTCTTCAAAAAGAAACTGTGCTGATATGTCTCAGAACAACTCTGATGCACACTGTTACACAAACAATGGAAGTAAACCTGCAACCTAATATTTCAAAAACCGCTGCTATCACAAACACCATGAGGACGTTGTCACAGCGGTGCGGGTAGTTCCCCCCCCCCCATGTTGCGGGTTCTGCTTAAAAGAAGTTTCGGTGTTTTACAGGTGCGCCCCTCTCTCGTAGCGACAGTATGACAGACCGACGATGGTGCGACGCAAGACCGCACGTTAAGCAGCAGCGGAGGTCGTTGCGCGAGTCATGACGACATACCTCTACCAGTATTCGGTCTGCCTAGGTGATTACGAACAGTCCATCGAATGCATTTGTACAGGGTCATCCTTGACCGATCCTGTACCTCCATCGCCATCTGAGACTCAGCAGTTGGCTCAGGTTACTGCAACACCCACAGAGCTCAACTCCAGGTACACTGTGATGCTAATCGGTTGAAATGACTAAATAGATAATGCATTTATTAAGTGTTCCTATTATAAAGTCTGAAGATGACTTTCACTCACCCCCTATGTTTTTGCAAAACCATACTCATACTTTTCTCCTGATAACTAGAGGTTTTGTATATATGCATGTCACCAATAAATAGGAATTATAGGCCAGTGGTAGGTAGGTAGCCGAGGTTTAAAATAATCATCAAGAATCATAGAAACCCTACCTGGACAAATTTATATTAAATATGACCATAATGACGTTGACATTGTGTAGGATTTAACTTAGTTTTTAACGTTGGCACCATCTTGTGGTATATCAAGATTGCATCAGAGTTTTATGCAGATTCAACTATCAAGTAGTAACTGTATTATCATTATATTATTTATCATCCTATTTTTATCAGCACCAAACGGGCACAGCAAACACCACCATACGCGCATATCAGCTCCCTCCAGAGCAGATGCAAAGATCAGATACGAGGGCCCATGCACATAAGTGGTGCTGTCTCAGGAATTGCCACCAGAGAGCAGAAAGCGTCTTTCAGTCGATGGGTCAACTCATCAGTCATCTGTTCGTCAGCTTCCTCAGGACAGACAGGACAGCAGAGTAGTCCAAGTCCAAGTACCGGTACAACACTGACACCACCTTCCGTTAAATATAGCAAAACATTTCTTAATTTGTCCTTGTGGAGAATGTGAGGATACGATTGTATTGTTGTAGTTTGTTTACTAAACCCCTGTGCTCCCACTCTCTTACAGAGAGCCAGCAGCGTGGCCCACTGTGAGCTGCGGGCCTTTGCTCAGCCTTGTTTAAACTCTGCTCGACAGTGGGGCCAAACTTACCAATATTGGGAGACTTCAGCTGCTGTCCCGGGACCAAACACACTTCCTTCTCAAAACCAGCAGGAAAGGCGCTCTGCAGGACCACAGAGCGCAGAGCTGGTCAGAGGTACAAAATATCATTCCATATCCAGAAACACATTTGTACAACCTTAAAGTTGGCTCGCAGTATGGGTACAAGATATATTAATCAGTACTCATGGTTAGAAAAGATGTGAAAACCCCTCTGCTGGCCTGTGTTACAGATCAGAAAGTGCTTTTCGACCAGGCAGCTCTGATTCATGTGCTGGTGACTTCAAGGAGCGCTGATGGGAGTGCGAACCCAGTACTCGCTGCGTGGGGTCAGTATAAACTGAATCTAAACCCCTCACTCTTGGTTTCAAATCTTCAACCATTTTTGTATTTAAGTTATGAATGTTATACTATGAATGCTCCATCTGGCATCGGACACAATTTTCAGGGTTGTTATTAAGAACTGCCACGAAAGAGGAATATGCAATGAGCCGTATGTTGTTGAATATCGCAATAATGATATAACTTGTGATAAATGAACAGATATATAATGTAGGCTACTGTGTTCTGCTTTTTGATGCTTTCAGTATTTTGTTAAATACAACAATTTGCTTGTTAAATTTTAAACAAATGACACAAAATTCTAGCCTGAGTGCTTTGTCAAGTTAAATCAGTTATTTTTTGGTTCAAGCAGATAAAATACCTGTATACTGTACTAGAAAGTTACGTTATTATTAATCTCAACACTATTCGTCCTAACTCCTGTGTTAATCATTGTTGTTTTTTAAGTGTATTAATCCGTGTTTGTACTCATTTAGATCTATCATGATCAAATTTCTGTCATCTTCAAATTCTGTAACTCTTGCAAGTTTGAAACTTACAGCCAATTTGATAAAACTACGGGTTTTGTTTTATTTGCCTTGGTCCATAAATACAGTTAATGGATACAGGCACGGAGACGAAGGCCTCAGTTAACAACGATTAGCTCTGGGGTTTACGCGGGGAGAGGGGTAACAACCAGACTATTACGTTCGGGGACTTTCACAGCAGATGTGGCCACGTTGCGTTACACTTACTTTAAGTTTTCTACATAACAGTGACATGACGCTGTCATGAGCGTGTATATAAAACATTAAAACTAGTTATAAACTGTTTGAAAAACACTTTTATAGTGTCATTCGGTTTGGTCATGACAGTTAAGGTATTGGTAGGGTTAGGGTTCATGTGCATAATTGGGTCATGACAAGTGTCATGTCACTCTTATGTAGGAAAACGTCAAGTAAAGTGTTACCCCGCCTTGTTTCTTGGTTTTATTTAGAACAGTAATCCATTGCAAGACCCACAGAAGATGCTACTACCGTATGCTCTGAGAGGGAGCGGGCCGATGGTTCCACATTCTAAGAATTTTCTTTTTCATTAAAAATGTAGCCCTGTTCCACAGTTCTTTTTCATACATTTGTAATCAGATTTTACCCCTTTCTCCCATCGGTAGCCAATTACACCCAACCTATTATCCAGTAGCAATGGGACTACAGCATGAAAATGTAAACCCTAACCCTAACTCTAACCCTAACATAGGAAAAATCTTAGAAATGTGGGACCATTGGGCTGTGGGAAACAAAGAGCCTAATTTAAGTGAAAACAAAAATCTTAGCATGTGGGACCATAGGCCTAACCCCTCTGAGCAAGTGCAACGTTGACGCTGTTGTTTCCCAACCCTGACTATTACATAGTAGTAAATACCATATGAGATGTTATGTCTTCATCTATGCAATAAAGATTACCTGATCAAGGCAGACTGAGGGTGTGCTGAGCGGAGTATGGAGCAGCTGGTGAAGAGGCTGCAGTTCTCCTCTACCTCAATCACAAGAACGAGGAGTGCAACCTCAAACTCCTGGAGCTGCAGCAGCTGCTGATTGCATGGCTGCACGGCAGGACAGGACAGAACACTGGGAGGCAGAAAGTCAGTTTGACCAGCATCTGTCCTGTTTCAGTGTTAATTTGTGAACACTTGCTATAATCTTGGTTGATTTGTCCTTTTTCAGATTCTTGTCATCATATCAGTCGACTCTGACGATCAGATCTTCAATCGTCAGCAGTTTGAGCCACGCCGCTGGTGAGCGACCTTGATCTCTGATCAGTGTCTCGCTTTACAGCTAACAGCAGCACTACTAATCACACTAGATGTTAATGTATGTATGTTTGCTGTCTTGTCTCAAGGTGGTGCTGCGTAACTGCACTTGTCTGAGGAGGACCAAGAAAAACTAACCGGTGCCAGTGTGGTCAGCAGGTAAAAGTGCATAGTTTGTTATAAATGCATAAATCTCATTCAAAGTTTGTGGTGGTTTTCAATCTAGTACTGATTAAAAATTAAAGCAAAAAGTAATTTAGTTTGAGTTTTATGAACATTAAGTAAAAATCATCCTCATATTGCCATACTGTATGAGTAAGTACATAAGAGTGCTTTGGTGTGTAAAATGGAGAAAGTGGCCAGGATTTTGCTGTGTTGAAGGACATAGTTCAAGCTGATATGTTATGTTGAACAAAGTTCACGTTTTCATACCCCATCCTGTTCCATCAGCACATGCGACAGTGTGTGTGTGGTGGTGTATGAGCCAGCACGTAGGGCCTGACTTCCCCTGGAGCTGTTCTCTTGGGGGTGGAGTAATGACACTCCAGGCCAGTCGCCATGGGTGAACGTGTGACAAAGAGAGGAGCCATCAGTCCTCGCCCTTCAACACAATCCTCTCGACCACTGGTCAGCTGCCAACGTACAATTACTAACACCATTGTACCGGTGATTGTCAATTTATGTATTTTTTTTCGCGAAAGAAAAGGGGAAAAAGCCTCGTGGTGCCTGGAGGCAATTGCCATATGTTTTGTCAGTGACAGAGGGGCTTCTTAACGGTCCACTGCTGCTACAGACACTCGAGTCAGGGTAAATGTTCCCCTTCATTTACTTTACTTTTAAAAAAGATTACATCCATTAGCTACGCTTATCCAAAGCGACTTCCATTAACACTGATGGCGCGAGGGGAGTGTCTTGCCCACGGCCATATCGGACATGTATCCAGTCAAGCAGCTAATAAATCATATGCCTCTTGTAAGAATAACAAATACCTGCATTTCCAGTACATTGACATACTTAGACAACAACCAATATTACCAAAACTCAATATAATTTAAAGCAAGATTTAAAGCATGTGATGAAGTATTTTGACTAAGGAGACTCCATGGCAACCAAAAAACTTGCATCAACTCAGGTTTTATATAATCTACTGCTCTGCGTTTATGTTTTTAAGGGGAAATTGGTCAAGATTTAACAGAACTTTCAGACATTGAAAAATTGGGTTGGTTAGTATCTGTAGTCTCTTGTGCTGTATGATCCAGCTCTGCTGTACATGTTTAGATGATCACAAGTCCTGTTTGTTTCCTTAAAAATCTTTACATATTTAAAGTGTAAAATGTTCAGCATTCTTTACAGTTTTTCAATTACTTTTTACAGTTATAAAGTTTTGTTGTTTCGTCTTAGCCACTTCTGCCTAGTAATCATGGTTAAGAAAAAGGCTAAGAGAGTCATTAAAGATCCAAACCCCTCGGGTAACTTTCTCCCTGTCGAGGTCGTGGAAGAAGGTAAATACACCAGCCACTGAGAGGCTCAGGAGGGGCTTCACCTTAGGCCTACTGGATCCTAAATGAGGAGACTCCCTAAGGCTACATCCACACCACTATGTATTGGTTTTGAAACAAAAACAATCTCATCAGTTAAAAAGGTTAAAACGGTTTATAAATATGATTCATCGTTAAGGGTCTCTTAAAGAAAAAAAAAAGTTGCCTATGAGCAGGCGCGGTGGTGTGTAAATAAATAAATAAAGAGCCTAACACTGCACTTCATTCATTTAAGTCCAACGTTTAGTAAGTTGTAAAGCATCGTCTTCTGTCCCAGTGCCATGCAAACATGCTAGCAGTGCATTTAGACTGTTCCTCTGACAAGGTTTTGTTTTTTTTGAATAAACCCAAATTAACAAAGTTGTACCTGATGTTTGTGCCATCTGTTTTTTTATGTTTGGTGGCATGGTGCTGGTTCTGATCTTACATGATTTTTTACACACGGTGTATGATTTTATTGCTTTATGGGAGCACATCTTTGCTCGATGGGAGTCAGCTACCAGCTACCCACCAGCCACGTAATTCAAACCCTGGTCTTGGGCGCCTAGTTCTGCTCACCTGGTAGCGCGCGCCATATGAAAGAGGCTCAGTCTCAATGCAGGGGTATGTTTCGACCGCGGCCCTTTGCGCATGTCAGTCACCCTCTCTTTCCCCTTCATGTTTAAGCTGTCCTTTCAATAAAAGCCCAAAATACCACTAAAAAAATCTTTTAAAAAAAAAAACCCATTCAGTCTATGCAAGTGTTAAGGCTCTAAATCAGAAATAACTCCGTCCCATATAGTAAAAAGTAAAACCAAGGATTTTTTGGCCGGGACCAACAACGGAGGGGGAACAGTTACTGAAAGCGGACCAGTATGCGAGGCCTACCGTAACTGATACAAAAAAAGACCCGTTACTGAGATGCGGTGGCGGCATAGTTTTTTCCAAAGGTCTCTGTTTCCGGCCGTCCAGACTACAACGTAACCTCATTTCAAACATTGAAACGGCATCAGTAGCATTTCCTCCATTTGATGAGGCATGCGGAACTAGAATATACATGAATTTATCAACTGAAAATAATCATGTTTGAAACTTGAAATCATATGAAAGTAATAAACAATTATACACATATATATCATAATCATGCATTACATTCCCTGGTTATACTGTAATCTCTCTTAAAGTACCCTCCACCTCACTCCAGATGAATATTTTTTGGGAGAAGAGATATGTGTAAGAATAAATCTCCCACAACAATTTCTTTACCGTCAGGCTTTTAAGTGTTTCTACCATATTTGCCAGTGATGAAACCTATCATTTTAAACCATATGGTGAAAGTTGTCGGTATTTGTGTTAGGTACAGGTTATAATATAAGATGTGCTTGAGAGGAAAAAAGCCACTGTCCGTTCCCATGCAGATGCTCGGAGGGAGGAACCATTCACTAACGCTGTAATCACGTGTGGGACGAAAGCACAGGATGGTCATTCAGGACCATGGATACCTGTGATCCGTCAAAAAACACACACACACACACACACACACACCACACACACACACATCCACACACACACAACACACCACACACCACAATGCATTTATATGATGCGAATTTCTGAGTTTTTATCTCCCTGTAGTGAGGTCCTTGAATATGCATGGAAATGTTTAACAAACTTTATATTAACAACAATAGCGACACTTATTCAGTTTCTCGTAACTCTTTCTGTGGTGTTGTGTGTTGTGTGGTGTGTGTGGGTGGTGTGTGTGTGTAGGAGGCAGAGCATGGACATGAACTTTGTCAGGAGAGAGCCAGTGAGGGAGTAGTGATGGGCTCAACTGCTCTCTCTTTGCAGTACAATGCTGTTGGCTATCCTGCACGGTAGCGGACAGCCATTGAGGAGGGTCGTGTCCATACATTTCTGTAAATGCAGAAACACACGCGCCACACACAACACATCTTCTAAAATAAGGACTCACCGTCATGCTTTTGTCTTTTTTGTTATTGCAGATTTTCCAGCGAGGCGTTTAGCAACTTGGGTGGGTTATTCGTCTTGGTGTCTTCAGTATGAAGTTTGAGGATCTAGACGTCAAGGTGACACACAACAGATTATTGTTCGCCCTCCACTGTTCTTGATTTTCAATATATGTCATGCTGTCAAATTACATTCCAATCTCTCAAAGTCCATCTGTTAACGACAATTAGAACCTTCCCTACTTAAATGTATAAGGGTAGAGAGGCAAGGGTAGACAGAACCCCCCCCACCCCCAAAAGAAGAGGTAGTAAAAGAGATATGGTGATTAAATGAGCATTGTACGCATATACACTATACCTACTTTACTGGGAAGCAACTGATCTCTAAGAGACAGGAAATTAGACGTGGATGCCAGCTAAATTTAAGAGCTGATATCATAATGTTGAGGCCACGTGACTGCAAAGTAATCATGAGGTCACGTTGACCATGATATTCACGATAAACCATTATGCATGATGAGGTCATACGATAGGAACTAATGACAGAATGGAAAAATAAATGCCATGTATAGCTTACTGGAAAAAGCTTTTTGGGCCAGAGGGCATCATTGACAGGCCAGGAGTTGCATTCCACTGTTTGGCCAGTATGTTCAATGTGCTTTAAAGCATGGGTCTCAAACTCGCGGCCCGGGGAGGCCAATTGCGGCCCGCGGGATGATATTTTGTGGCCCCTACTTGACATCAAAGTTAAGTGTTAGTGCGCGGCCGCGCGTTCTGAAACTTTTTGTCATTCGCATGTCACTTAGGGCTATAGTAGTTCCTGACAGCGGGCGTAACCGTTGTCAGCTAGCTAGTACCCTTGCGGCAAAATGCCTGAGGTTTGACAATGTGGATGTCTGTGTTGTGAAAATGCACAAACCATATCAGATCTAGGGGTTTAAAGCACCGGGCAGTTCCGCGCCTTTTTTTGAGGAAATAGAGGGTTTTTTTGGAATATTTGATGCGGCCCTGCCAACCCAGATCTACTTGCAGCGGCCCCAAGTAAATTGAGTTTGGAGACCTGCTTTAAAGCCTGGCGCAATTCCTGGGCGCTGAGTCCCCCCTCCCGCTCCTAAACAACTTATCCAGGACTCGGGACTAGGGTCACAGGGGGGTGAGTGGGCGTGTGCGTAGCCCCTCTTTCTAGCGTTGCAGATGTTGATACCTTTTTCACTAAGGCAACTTTTTATTTCAGGGAAAAGGCCCTGAGCATATAGTTAATCTTTAAAATACAACACACATATAACACTACTAACTAACTGAGAAAAACATGGAGAAACCTTTGCAATTATGTAAGAACTAATGTAATCTGAAAACTGCTGAGTTAAAAAAAACAATGCAACTGATCCGAGCAGGTATTTGGCTATAATGGAGTGAAGTGAGTGAAATGAAAAAATTTTCTAAAGGACCCCAAACCTTTGACGGTCGTGTACTTAAACCAACACTTGACTCGCTCTAACCACTAGATCTCCAACAAATAAAATGAAATGGAGATGGGGAGGCAAAATAACCAAAATAAACCACTTGGTCTTCTTCTGTGTTGTAGGTGCTGATTGTGTCTGACGTGACTGAAATAGCCAAATGGATCAGCCAGATCTGCTTCCACAGCCTGATGGCCAGTAGAAGGACCCTGTGACGATACTGGACAGAGAAGCTGGCTGACTGTGATTCCACCCAGAGGTGATTTTACATAGGAAGATAATGGACTTGGTCTTGTAATAGTTGTAAAGGATTTTCTTTGGTTTTAAACTACTTCAACCAACTCATACAGAGGTACTTACAGGCTAAAATACCTGAAGATTGCTGGGGCTCCAACTTAAACTTTTTATCCATATAATTTATCTTGTCACTAACAAATATGGCTTGCACAATTAACACTAAATGTCTTTCATTTTTACATTTTGTTTTCTTTCCTCCCAGGAGGAAAAGTGTCTGATGCAGTTCCCATGTATTAACCCTCTGGTAGTCAGCTAATGCTGAACAGAGCATCATCCATCCAGTGGCTCCTGGGGGCTCACTGTCTCAGCTATGGAGCTGCTCCCTGAGGTGCCACATAAAAGTTCTCAAGGTGATCACTATAGTGATGTCACTACACGTAAACACATGTGTGCATACGTATGTTGTTTTTTTTTGCTTTGTTACAAATATTTTTATGTCAGCGGCTTAATACTGGTGCTGAAAGCCAAGAGGTTAATGGGATTAATACTTATTCTAAAAAAAACTTTTTACAGCCACCAATCTTCCAAACAAGGAATACTACAGTCTGATTATTAGACCAGATTTCTGTTACTTTTTTGCAACTTTACATTTATTTTGGGCTGAGAGTACGCTAAGAAACCACTTAACTTAAATGTGTATGTTGTCTGGATAGGATGCACAATAAATTAAGCCATGAAACAATCCACTCCAGTTAATGAAGTATGGGCAGCATAGTTTTATATTGTTCAATTTTTTTGGTTTATTATTAAATTTAACTCAAATGGTGTTTGTGATTATTTGTTTGTGATCTTTTCATTACTAAGAATAAGGGCTACAACCGTTTAGTCTATAAAAATATCAAAGTAGTTACAAAACACCCAAACACAAACAGCGAAGTCAACCAACAGTGGAAAACCACAGATATCTCATTACTATAATATATTCAAATAAAAGCAGCCATTCTGCAATTATGAGAAGTCTAGAACCAGCAATTGTTTCTGGACATAATGACTGAAACAATTACCAGATTATTTTATCAAATAGTCAAATAGCCTGAGCGACTAATCATTGCAGTCAACAAGAATAATAATGCATTATTGCAAGTTCCCAGTTAGTATCCTTTAGCATTAATTATTGAAATCTTATGCTATACCATAAATTTAATTACAGGACAGAACATAATTAAATGTAATTCACATTAATTGATAAACTTGGGGCTTGGAATGAATGAAGTTATTTTCAGGGACATGTTTAGCAACTTATAGCCCATCTTTTCTTTGGGTTTTAGTGTCAATGACACCACCTCCCTGTACACATGACCCCAGCGCAGCCAGAAGCTCAGACATTCATCGACTGAGACAGACCAACGAGCAGTCCACCAAACAGCTCCTGCACCACCCTGCTCACCCCGAACACATGAACCCTGACAACAGCCAGAACCCCCCATCAACCCCACCCAGACAACTATTCGGTAGGGACCACAACACCAGCTTCCTGTTCGGAGCTGATCGCAGCTTCTGTCAAACCAGACCAAGCTCAGTGGTGCAGGAGAGCAAACACATGATTTCAGACTCGACCTGAGTTCTTCCTTGGCAGCCCAGATGTTACCTCCAGAGGAGTTGGAAACAGCAGGGATCCATGGCAAGAGGAGGACAGAGGCAGGGCGAAGAGGTGGGTTTTCTGGTGGAGAAGCAGAGCTGGGGCAGTGGGGAGAAGTTGTTGTAAGAGTGAACGATGAGTGGGCACAGAAAGTCCTACAAACCTCTACGCAGACACTCCTGGAGTCACACGGACAGTCCTTTCAAGCTGGACTCTGCGTTCAGTTACAGCCCCGTCCTGCAGCAGGCCGGTAAACAGTCAGATGTCCATGTATCTACAGTCTACACTGACTTCAAGCATCCAGAAAACCCCCACATTTCTATGGTCCGAGCCCTACTCCAAAGGCCACGCCGTGGAGTCAAAATCAAACCAGCTTAAAATGTCCTTAATAATAGAGAGGCAACGACTTTTTCAAACTAATATGGCCTCCAAATGGCTGGATAGGACAAGAGAGGAAAAGAGGGGTGAGGGCTGCAGGTTTTGTTGGGACAGGTGAGTAAATAAAAGCAAGGTGTTTTTCAATAAAAGCAAAATGCGGACAATGAAAACAGACTTAATAAAAATGAGACTGAAACCTTTATCAAAGTCATTATTCCATCACGCAGTCCACATGGTTTTCCACATCCAGTGAGGTTTAACTAGTTCTCTAGTTAAATGACGTTATCTTGTTTGGCTTATAATGTTACATAACAAGAATGGATAGAAACATTTTCTTCCAAAGTTGCATGTCCACATTTGCACAGCAGTTGGATGGAAACATGGGCTTTATCGGGTTTTGACTCTTTTTGTTTTAAAGTTTCATTTTATTACTGAGATTGCCTTGTGTTTGTTTGCAGTGGTGACACCAGTGAAAAGGGGGAGGTAAGCTATGAAGAAGGTGCCCCGGCACGAAGTGACGGACAGACGAGACTTAAATGTTTTAGTAGATGAATGCTTTTTTGTCTTGAAAAGACAAGAATTTGTTTAAATAAAGTTATTAATTGCATAGTTGGAGTTATCATTCAGGTAAAATTACGTTTTACTTTGCCTGGTTTGATTTTTTGGATAAACAGTTTTGCATATATTCTATTTTTAATAAGTAATAGTGCCTTGTCCGTTCCTGTTTTATTTTTTAAAGAATTAGAAATAATTTCACTCAGGTTGTTAATATATTTTATTTTCGCAATATTTTAAAATATTAATTTTTTGTAAATATAGTTATAGTATTTATTAGGCCTGTTTGAGATGGTTTACGCTGTCTTCCAAGCACAAACAGTATTTGTGAGTATTAAATCAAACTTTTATAACATTGTTTATAATTGTGTGTATTATTTAATGTCCTATGTTGGCGTTTCTAACCTGATGCTGATGTATGAAACAGATGAAGAATGCACAGTGGTATTTAATAAATGTCTTTTCAAAGTTCAGCAAAATACTCCAATAATAAACATTAAAAAAAAAGCCTACATCTACATTGTGTTATATAAACACATAATTATTACTACAGTACATTCAATATTATGTTTACATATGCTTCTAAGTTAATAAGGGTTGTTACCAATTTCTTTTTACAAATAAGATAACCATCAAGATTACAACTGTGTGCACATTCTGCTTTGTTTTCCTCCACACACGAGCATGCTCCGGTAGTGAAAAAACAAACTTGATTTATGTTTGAGGAGTGGGATCGGGGTCTTTCCACTAGAAACTGATAAAGCGTCTCATTTAGCAGCTCCAATGGTCGGCGGCAGCATTTCTTTTTTTTTCATTTGTGAAGCAATCCCCTTATTCATCGTCTCTCAGATGTGGAGAGAGTGCTTATCTTCACGAGCCAGCAGAGTGAAGCCAGCTCCCTAGGAATGATCCCCAGACAAAGACAACCCCGAGGGACATCGACTCAAGCCTCTCTGCCCATGGACAGCACACATCCAGTACTAGGCTATAGCCACCGCCAGGCTTTACTTTTTTTTTTAAAAACATCTCTGTCTCTGACGGCCTCTGCACCTTCTAACAAGCAGTGGACACAAACAAAGAGACATACTAAATGGTTTGTTTTTTTAATGGCACAGGAACAAAGCTGTGGGGGCAGGTGGTCAAAGGAGTCCCAATATGACGGCTCGGTAAATAGCAAACAGTAATGGTGCTGTAATACCCAGCCTATACGAAAAGCCCAGGATGAAGGGGACAGGGGAGATATTGTGGGAATTACCAGGCTGTTTAAACCAATGCCATCTTTTAGATTTGGATCCACTCTGACTACAGCTGATAAGTCACAACAGCTGTTATCTTTAATCACAGGCAGCAGTTAACTGTACCTGTGTTTCCTCTCCCTGTAAATAAAAACCACAGCCCCAGCAGAGGAGGGGATCTCCTGGGACTTTAAGGTGCACAGTTGTTGCTTGAACATGAATGGTTTAAAAATTGGGACAAATACAAATCCCTGAAAGGAAATTAATAGCGGCAAAAGCAAACACAATGTATTTTGACGGAAAGAACAACATGCAGCAACTGTTAATACAAAAGAAGAGGTAATTGAAGAATAAGCACCGTGCATGATCATTGGAGACAATCAATCCATAAATTTGTCCCAATAACGTGTAATAAATTGTTCAGATTATCCTTACATACAAAGTATGGTAAGAACCGTTTTAGCTTAAATATTCAAGTTATTACCGTGACTGCATATCGTGACTTAAAGGTGTTATTCTTTTTTTTTATTATGAAGTCAAGGTTTGTTGAACTTTTGTCTTTACAATGAATCGAGGCTGGTGAAGTTGTGTTTAATTGACTGCAAGCGAGGAGCGGGGAGAACTCTGAGTGATCTTATTGGGAGAATAAAACCTATATTTATTTTATTTGTATAACAGGGTGCAACTTCAACCTTTTTTTTTTAAGAAAACAACATACAGTGAAAAGGGAAAAGGGAAAACCAGACAGTTTGAACTCTTTGATCCCCAACTCGGAAGCAAATCTAGTTCCCCAAACAGTCACGCTTAAGCAGCAGTGAATAACATGGTTGGCGACACTAATCGATTACAACTAATATTGTAGCTCTACTACTGCAGCACAATTCTTGTCCAAGAATCATCTACACTACAAGTCTAATAAAACCACGGGGAGCACTATATTTACAGCAGTAACCTCTGTTATTCAAGCTCCTTGCGCCAGACGTGACCTCATAAGATTTAGTAGTAGGCTTTAGAAGATCATCTTTTCTGTTTGTGTGGCTTACATATTAAAACGTTACACTTAATTTGACCTTATTAATTTTTCAAGAAGCGTCATAGCATGTCCTTCTTCCCCAACCTGTATGACAGATAAATTACACCAAATCAGGTGTAATCTTCACACTCGGCATGTAGGTGTGATGAAAGTTCATGATGGCCCACAGCCTACTGGAGTGTGTCTGCAGACCTTTGACGGCAGTGGAGGTGGATGGAGCAGAGAGTCGGAGGCGCCTGGCCTGCAGGGCAGCCCTACTGGACGTGCAGCAGGGCCCATGAATGGCCGATTCAGAAAACGGCCCCCATTGGGCCCGATCTCCAGGCCCGGGGCTAATCCACAGCCCTAATCGGAGTGATGAAAATTCTACTCCACACAGAGATTTTATGGAAGGCTGCGTCTTGAAACAACACTTGAAGGGCTGTAAAGGAACAGAGACAATGGTTAAACTAGACTTGTTTTTTTATCTGAAGGAGGTTGAAAGTGGGCGCAGAGAAGGGGGGGAGAGAGGAGGAGAGAGGAGTGGTTGGAGAGAGGTGAGTCAGGACGCTGAGAATTATTGTGGCTCTTGGAATGCTCAACAAGATTACCCAGTCATAACAAAAACCCACATGGTTCAACTGTCAATCTGGATATGGTATTTTTACCTTTGGGGCCAATCAGGCTGAATTCAATAGCAGAGCAGGCAGTGATATCAAGGTCTTTTTACAGTGCAGGGGATGGTGGGTTGTCCATGCATAGTCTGAGAAAGAAACAGAAAGAACAAGTGTCCCACAGCAGTAAGAGAAGGATCAGAGAAATGAACGTCCAGTTTCACTTCAATGGAATGTATTGTCAACTTTAGTGGCAAACCTTCAAGGATTAAATGAGCAATGAATCATAAAGCAGCACAATAGTTCACTTAAAGGGCTGTGAGAAAAAAAAACAAAACACCAGAATCCATTAAATGTTGCATAGAGACGCACCTATGACATATTTAAAGTGGAGATTTATGGACAATAAAGGTCATGAAGCCACCTCCATTGGTCTATAATGGTAGAAGAGGAGGGGGGGGTGTTTTAACAATCCTGCTCAGGTAAACAAAACAACCTCACACACAATGCCAACAGAGGCTCCACGACAAAACAAGTCACACAATAGGGTTCACCCTGCTATAAAATGTGGATGCGAGCATGCAGCAGTCTTACCCATACCTCCCATCCTCATACTCCCTCTCGCCTTTACTCTCTTCTCTCTTGACCATCAGGATCTCTCAGCGAGCATGAGAAGACACAAACTGGAGGACATTACGCCGGACTCTGGATACTGATGACCTGCGGAGGACAATCTGCAATGAGATTTCTGCACATTTATAACAATCAGGTGAGACATCTGTGGTATATTGAGACGCATTATTTTACCTTTCAGGCAATGTGTTTCCATTTGGCACAAAGTAAGTCCCATAATCAACCAGGAGAGGTGATGTACTTTGTCTGGCAGCTGCAATGGTAAAAAAAATGATGGTAATTTGAAGATCAAATATCTCGTTCAAAAAATTTGAGGTTTTTGTCGCAGAACAGCCTTTATTAGACCGTAAAGTCTTGGTAACATATCGCAGGGACTTTTTGACATTTAATAGCACTATTTAAGCATTTAAGAAAAGGCTCATGCTTTAAATTTAAATTAATTTTTAATCTGTTTACTGCTTCCCAATGGGGAAATTATAATTCACACTCTGTGTCCACACTTGTAGTTATCACATTTATAATTAGTTGTAACATACATTTTAAGGTTTTATAATGTACATTGTGAACAGTTACATTAACATGAAAACACATGTTAAAAACATATTCTCGTCATTACCGTTCATACACCAGCCTCAATTTATGTGGGCACCCATAAAGAGGACCAAACCATCATTAAAGGTTTATGTATTGCACATTATAATAACAACAACAACCATACTACTAATACTATAAAAATAATAATAATAATATGGGGGGTTAAGTGTTCCAAAATCTAAATTTAATGTGAAAGCTGGCGAGAGCCAAACAATCTCTTATGAAGGAATTCCAATTTTTTCTAAAGAGGTGGTAAAATACGAGGGTTTATTTTGCGGGAAGAGGCCACACAAATAACATAGATTTTTGATAAATATTCTGTACAATTTTATTAAATAATTTCTATCATATCTGCAATTTTTGTGCAAAGAACTACAGTAGGTGGCCGAGTATCCTCCTAATATACCTTCCACTCTATTTTTTGTTCCGTCAGTCCCCTAGTCAATTAGGATTATTCATTAATGATTAATCTGCTGATTAATGTCTTGACTAAGTGTTTTGCCCATGTAAAAAAAAAAATCTAAAGGAAATATGTCAAATGTCTTGTTTTTCCAACCAAGGGCTCCAAAACCCAAAACATTCAGTTCGTACTGTTGTGTGTGACAAAGACGAG
>NC_045737.1:18401257-18401763 GCF_008692095.1 Etheostoma spectabile | reverse complement strand
TATGTATAATTTGATATAAATGAGGTTTGTTGACCATGAGTTCCAGGAATAAGTGTAACAATTGTTATTAAACCAGCTAAGGTTTTTTCAAAAGCGCCAAAAGCTGAAAAAAGTGACAAATAAATCGGAAAAAGCGACAAAAACATCTGAAAAGCACAAAAAATAATTCAATTTTGACCTAGAAGGATGTTTTGTGAAATCTTTAGACAGGATCGCGGGGTGGTCGGCTGCAAGCAAATAAGCACTAAAACACTGTTTTCCGCTAAGATAATTTCCTTTTATCAACCGCGGAATCACGTACAGATGTGAGCAACACAACTCACACTGTCAATAATCACACACACTGGTAAGTCCTCTCCTTTACAGACAAACACTCCGAGCCCGTACCTGCTAGAATATATATCCTTTTATTCCCCACAGAATACAGCAAAGCACACAGCATGCAACAAGACATGCACTCCATACGTGATGCATAGTATACACTACTTCAGAGCTCTTACCTCAAC
>NC_045737.1:18400775-18400899 GCF_008692095.1 Etheostoma spectabile | reverse complement strand
ATTGAATAGGCTACTCTTAAATAAGAGGTAAATACTCAGCTGTTCTCCAACAGAGCCCTGCCCATTTTCAAATAGTGAGAGTCGCTCAGAAAAAACATCATACAGAAATACCTTAATGGGAATA
>NC_045737.1:18400638-18400765 GCF_008692095.1 Etheostoma spectabile | reverse complement strand
TGGCAGAATGTATGGGTCAATCTCCAAAAGTGCTGGATTCTGCATTTCCCATGAGGGAACAAATAGGCCTCATTTGTTTGATGAGGGAATTCATTAAAGTTCCTTTTCAGTTCTGAGTACTCATTAT
>NC_045737.1:18400514-18400628 GCF_008692095.1 Etheostoma spectabile | reverse complement strand
TGTTACTTCCACCTTCCTCAGTAAAACTCTTAATTTTTTTGTAGCTTCTACTAAAAAATGTAAAAGAAATGCTGCCAGCATCACTGGAGAGAAACTTTAATAGATCACCAAGTG
>NC_045737.1:18399940-18400045 GCF_008692095.1 Etheostoma spectabile | reverse complement strand
ACTTACAGAGCTACTGCACTTGTGTAACTCCCAACATAGATGGAACAGAAGTGCAACGGATCACTCTGTAGCTAAAACAGAGCGCTCGACACACAGGGTGAAGCT
>NC_045737.1:18399758-18399930 GCF_008692095.1 Etheostoma spectabile | reverse complement strand
GCAGTACAAAATAAATGTGGTGTTTTTTTACTTAAACCACATAAACCTATTCTGAAACAACCTCTAAATACAATTATGGACCTGATTTTTTTTTTTAAATTAGCATTTAATTCTATTCAATTCAATTTCAATTTTTAATTCTGACTAGGGCAATACTGTCTCTTAGGTGTCC
>NC_045737.1:18399392-18399527 GCF_008692095.1 Etheostoma spectabile | reverse complement strand
GGATGCCAACTAAATGACTGCATTCACGCTATGGGAATAATATGGACTAATATCTGACCGGGATCTGTAAAATCATGGACATCTTTGTATTCCAACTGATCAGAAATAGGACTAAATGAAACATTCTTAACCAAT
>NC_045737.1:18397433-18397597 GCF_008692095.1 Etheostoma spectabile | reverse complement strand
TGTGCTGTAGCCTTGTACTCCTAATAGAATACTGGTTTAGCAGTTAGTATACAAAAACATTAATGTACTTAACCACTTTATGCTAACAGGAAATTATATACACGTCATATACATACACTACCGTTCAAAAGTTTGGGGTCACCCAAACAATTTTGTGTTTTCCT
>NC_045737.1:18365110-18397408 GCF_008692095.1 Etheostoma spectabile | reverse complement strand
GAAAAGTCAACACTTATTCACCACCCATAACGTTGTGAAATGAATGAAAATGAGTCAAGACATTGACAAGGTTAGAAATAATGATTTGTATTAAATAGATTTTTTTTTTACCATCAAACTTTGCTTTCGTCAAAGAATCCTCCATTTGCAGCAATTACCATTGCAGACATTTGGCATTCTAGTTGTTAATTTGTTGGTAATCTGAAAAATTGCACCCCCACGCTTCCAAACGCTGCCCAAAGTTGGATTAGTTGGATGGGCACTTCTTGCGTACCATACTGTCAAGCTGCTCCCACAACAGCTCAATGGGTTCAATCTGGTGCTGCGCTGGCCCTCCATTACGATGAATACCAGCTGCCTGCTTCTGCTCAATAGTTCTTGCACAATTTGGATTGTGTTTAGGGTCATTGTCCTGTTGTGGATGAAATTGGCTCCAATCAAGCGCTGTCCACTGGTATGGCATGGCGTTGCAAAGTGAGTGATAGCCTTCCTTATTCAGAATCCCTTTTACCCCTGTACAAATCTCCCACCTTACCAGCACCAAAGCAACCCAACCATCATATTACTCCACCATGCTTAACAGATGGCGTCAGCATTCTTCCGCATCTTTTCATTTGTTCTGGCTTCTCACAAACGTTCTTCTTTGTGACCAACACCTCAAACTTGATTCATCCCTCCATCACTTTTTTCCAGTCTTCCTCGTCCAATGTCTGTGTTCTTTTGCCCATCTTAATCTTTTTTTCTTTTATTGGCCCGTCTCAGATATGGCTTTTTCTTGCCACTCTGCCTGAAGCCCAGAATCCCGCAGCCGCCTCTTCACTGTAGATGTTGACACTGGTTTTTTGCGGGTACTATTTAATGAAGATCCCAGTTGGGGCCTGTGAGGCGTCGGTTTTCTCAACTAGAGACTCATATGTACTTATCTTCTTGCTCAGGTTGTGCAACGCGGCCTCCCATTCTTTTTCTACTCTGGTAGAGCCGTTTTGTGCTGTCCTCTGAAGGGTAGTACACACTGTTGTAAATCTTCAATTTCTTAGCAATGTCTCGCATGGATAGCCTTCATTTCTAAGGACAAAATAGACTGTCGAGTTTCAGATGAAAGTTCTCTTTTTCTGGCCATTTTGGCGTTAAATGGACCCCACAAGGTGATGTTCCAAACTCCAATCTGCTCAAAGGAAGGGTCAGTTTCGTAGCTTGCTGTAACGACCTAAACTGTTTCAGATGTGGAACATGATTGCCCAAGGTTTCTAATCACAATTAGCCTTCTGAGCCATGAGCAAAACACATGTACCATTAGAACACTGGAGTGATAGTGCTGGAAAATGGCCCTCTATACACCTATGTAGATATTGCACCAAAACCAGACATTTGCAGCTAGAATAGTATTTACCACATAGCAATGTATAGAGTGTATTTCTTCAAAGTTAAGACTAGTTTAAGTTATCTTCTTGAAAGTACAGTGCTTTCCTTCAAAATAAGGACATTTCAATGTGACCCCAACTTTTGAACGGTAGTGTATATTTAAATATGTTCGAAAAAAAGAAATTGTCAATAATGCTTCTATCTATTAATTTAGTAATCAATCAACTAACTGTTTTAGCATAACAAATATATGTACATAGAATTCACCCTCTAATAACACTACCACATTCATTCTATGTTCTGACATAGAATACATTCAATTCAAACAGACTACTCACTCTCCACATGTTCAGGTGACAGTTTTTGAAGTCTTCCATCTTTTCCTCCTCGTGGGGGAATGTCGGACCTTATGCTCTCTGTGAACTCACTGCTGCTGCACAAATGCACCTGCTGGACTCCCGTCTCCATCTGTGACTGCAGTTTGTCACTAACACTGACAAAGCTTGGTTTCTCCACTGTATGACCTTCCAGGCTTCAACAGCGGCTGGAGTCAACAGCTGGTTCACAGATTTGAGGCTCTGTGAGAATATACAGCAGATTTAGAATTGTATAACCTAAACAACTAAATTTCTTATATATTTTACTTGTAGTGATGTCTCTAAAATCTGCTAGGGACAATTCCAGTGAATATTATCCCATCAGCTCCTTAAACTTGACTATGATTCATCGTATTTTTATAACCAACCTTGTTAACGTTCTGCACTCTTCCTTGGAATTTTGACCTAATGTTTCTTGGTATGTTAAAAACTTGTTTTTCTATTCATAATTTTATTAATACACCCTTATTATTTTATTTATGTATTTGTTTTTGCTGCAATACCTATATAATGAATGATGATTTTGAGATTGATATTCATTAAAATATGATCACCTTCTACTTGGAATCAGGTAAAAAGTTAGTTGAACCACAAATCCAAACCTTTACCTGCCAACAGAAAGCCCACCACAAAGGTTGGATGCTCCGCTCTCCGTTCCAAAGGGCCGTCTCCATCTCTTCCTGAGCTCTCGCTGACACCAAAGATCTTCATGACATCATTAATGTTACAAGAGCTTCTCTACACAACATTACCACTTCATTACCACAAAAGACTTCAGTCTCACAGTCACATGCGCTCCTATGCTGTACCAAATACTGTTTGATCCTCTGCATGTCTAAAGGTATTTCACATTTACATTGGTGTGGTGAGTAGTGCAAAGCAACTTATTTTAATTGTAGGTTCAGTAACTAAAATATGTGAAATAAAGTCCCACCCTCAGGAATAATTGCTGTTTTGTCACTCACCGTCTGTTGAGCAGGACAAACTTTTCCTCTTGGAGTTCATGTGGACAGACAGATTTGGGTTTGACTCTTGTTGGGACTCGGCGTCAAAATCACCTCCACTCCATTTCAGTCGGAAGCGTTTGCGGCCTTTGAAGAAGATTAGTTTGAGCACAGGCCATAACACTTTCTATTATGGTTTTCCATAATTACCATACCACTACTTATTGCACTACTCTAATTCCTACTATAACCAAACTTTTCTATTTATCAGTAACACACATGTAGAAGCATTGACAATGTTGTGATTGGTCATATGATCAGTTTGGTAACATATACACTTTTTTATAAAAGTAACTGTAACTCCTATGTGGTAAATAATGTAGTGGAAAAAAGTACATTATTTCTCCTGAATGTATTAGATAGTAGATTATTGTGAAAATCCCTGCTATATTACTTAAGTACTGCACATTCCACTACTACTTCCTATATACATTTCAATGTACTGTTTCTCTCTACATTTGTTTAACAGTACTAGTTACTTTTGGATTTTACTTAAATAATCACATCAAAAACACAATTTAGACCTCATTAATAATGATCTATTAAATATAAAAAACTGAAAGGACTATTTCTGCCAGCCGCTGTAAAAAAAGAGTTTTTCTGTCCAAACATGATCAACTTACAAGTTACTCTTTGGGTTGATCTGTGAGGGTTACTCCCGCTCCATCAGACCTCCTTCCATCTGCATTTCTGCTGAGCTCCTCCTCGGTATTCATACCGGGAAATATCCACTGAAACTGATGCATCTGAACGAAAGCTGAGAGAAATGTGACTGCAGTATATCAGTTTACTTTGCTGTGTTACGTGGCATTTTTTATTTATTTATATTTACCTTTATGATGGTTATTTACCTCATGAAGCCATTCAGGGCTGTAAGCTGATCATCCAGCTGTTCGGGAGCAAAATCCATTTTACTGCAAATGCTTGAAAAGGCGGTGCAAGTTCTTGCCTCATCCAGTGTCAACTACACCGGCAACAGCAGAAACTACACAGAAAATATCAATTTTAAGTACTTTCATACTTAGAAGCAAATCTTTGGCATTTTCCTTTTTAGTTCCCTCTTCATTCATCAGTGACCTTTACCAAACTCCTCGTGAATGATTGCACCACGTCTGAATGTCACTGCGTGCACATCTGGAGGTTTTTCATAAGATGCCCTGTACCTGAAAAGCAGTGGGGAAAGTACGTAAGTACATTTATTCAAGTACGTTTTGAGGAAGTGTTTGTATCACACATTTCTGCTACTTAATATGTCTCTCCACTACATTCATAGCAAAATTATACTTTTTACTCTACTAAATCTTTTGATAACTTAAGTTTGAAGTTACTTTGTAGATTAGATTAAATTACAAAATTTAACAACAAGTTAATTATAATGACTTTACTGATCCCAGGGGTAAATTCACAAACTGTTCAGCAATGACTCAATTAAAATTAGTCTCACTTTTACCAGCTGCAACCTAGTGAGGAAAAAACTCTTCTTGTGCCATTCCACATAAAGGCTACTTTTACCTTTGGTACTTGAAGTGTATTTTGATTCTAATACTTTTGTACTCTTAAAGGACGACCATGACACACCTAATATGTTTCCTCAGAATAGTATCTCCTGTTGAGCTCAGCAGAGGGTCGGCCACAGAAGCATCCTCACCTGACGATTTGGCTTTCAGCGGGGTAAATGTCTCTTAAGTGTGTCAGGTAATCAACAACCATGACTCTTCTGCAGAAGGAGATCTTGGCAGTGTAAAAGAATTTCTTCAGTAAGAGACAACCAGTGAAAACAGCTAATTCACTGTAGGGAATACTAAATAAAATAAACTGACAGATGGTAAATAACTACCCTTCTTGTCATTTCCATGTTTCATCTGGTCTTGCCCACTTGAAAATGACTCCTGACATGGATCGTTGAGCGTGACTCTTTTAAAAGGCAAACTACTCATCCTGGTCAAGTTCCTTCAGTGAGTCGGATTAGAGCTGGGTATCATCTCCACACCCCCCTCCACCTCCTCAGAGATCTTTAATCTGGAATAATAAAGTGAAATTACAACCCAACAATAAAAGACAATGAAGTAAAGATGTACAGGAGACAGTTCTGAACTTTCTGTGAATTATCTGGTTGCTTCTTCCTACTAGGTCATCGAGCACAGAACCACTGACAAAGGTGGAGATTGCCTTTCCTATACAAGTGGAAAAGAAAGTGTGTTGGTCTCATTTTTGGTAGTTTGACATGATACAAGTATTCATGTACCACATGTTCTACTCTGTTACAGTTAGTCAGTTTGTTCAGTTAGACTGGAATAAATTCAGTGAATTTGTTCCATTTCAGCCTTACATTAGGTCTTTACATACGCTCAGACAGTATTTTCTGGGTTTACGGCTTAATAAACATAACAGATAGTGCTTGTACTACAACAAAATCTGACAGGACGAATTACTAGGGAGTGCAATGATGAATTTTACTTTATCAATGAGTATGATTTGTTTAACTGACCGTGATATACCCCCCTAAAACACAGATACAAACTTAAATCATATTGTGGCTTTAATACCAAATACCCATACTGTACATATGAAATTAGTTACAAGTTTATCTCATTTTCATCACAATGAGGTAGTTTGTAGAAATAGCACCGCCTAAAGTGCCTTGGGCAATACTGTGGTTGAAATTAAAAGTAAATGCCATCTATAAATATAACAGTGCACATAAAGTCCAGAGTGTAAAGGACATAGTTAGGCCACCTCTGTCCACTGTCCTGTACGTGACTTCAGGCAGCTTTCCACTGTGCGGGTACAGGTCGCTGTTCCCTTACAGTAAGGGGCCGGCAGAGCCAGTAGGTTCATCTGACTTTCAGACTGGTGGTGGTCTGAATAAAAAGGACGGAGAGGATCAGGACAACATAGCTTTGAGGTTTAACAATATATTCTGAGGGGAAAAAAAGGCAACTCACCTCAAAAGACATAGTCCAGGCTTTAAAAACTGTTGGCAGAAAGGGTGAGAAGAAAAGAAATGTCGGTTTCAGACCTGTAAACATGAAAACAGGATGGTTCATTTCAACTAAATTAAACATATTTTCAGGAAAACTTGATTTTATGTTTACCACTATCTAACGCAAAACTAAACCGATCACCTAACCCAGTAACATAAGTTGTCTATCACAAATAATAATACAGCTCTGCAACTTAGCTAGCAGTGTGCTTTGGTTATCTTAGCTAGCGATTTCTTCTAAGTAACGTTAACGCGTAAGTTAACTTCAACTTGTTTTTACGTCTTTCAAAATTTGATAGACTTGAAACGTCAACAACAAAAATCGAAAATAAAACGTGATTAATCAGAATGCGTTGGTTGCAGCATCAACTTACATGTGACAAGGACTTTATTGGATTTTTTGAAAGGCGAATAACGTGCAATGATGTTCACTGAGATACTAGCTAGCTAGTAGAAGTGGCCTTTAACCGTCACGCATGCGCTTTGGGGAGTTTGTTTTTACTAAAGCATCTCCTGTTTTGGACTTCTTCTTTGACGCTATAAACCTTAGAAAATTAAAAACGATAATAATAATACATGGGATAAGTTAGTAAGTAACCACCGGAAGATTAAGATATTATTTGTATCTATAAAACAATGACAGCAGTAAAATCTACTCTTTAAAAAAATTAAAATAACTATATATAATAAAATATGTTATTTTTTCAAAAGTGCTTATATAATGAATGAATTATTTGATGTGATGTTCTACGTTTATGAAGGCTATTTACGTGTGTGTGTGTGTGGTGTGTAGGATTTTATGTATTTCAGTTTTACCTGGGTCTATAGCTTTATTAAATTTTCCGTTCATATATAATATTACTGTAAAAAATTCTGTTTCATGACCTACACATATAGGTTAGGTTTATATATTGGTAATATGTTATATTATCACTATTTACTTGTATTTTAGGTTGAGTTCATCGTTGTTCATATACCCTTTTTACGAGTACACTGTGTCCCATTTGTATTTTTAAAGATTCTCTGTAACTAACGTCTCGGGTATTTTTCTTTTTCCTTCCTTTTAAATACAATTTTTTTTTCAAATCTTGCTTACAAACTGCAATTGCACTGAAATTAAGAATATTTCAACAAACGACATCTCTGTTGTAATACATTGGCTTTGTAGATTTCTTTCTTCTAGTAGTGTGCGCAAATTTAATTTCGTAACAGAATGTAGCTAATATTGTCAACGGATTAGTAACACCTACATATTGTTCAATACACCGAGACGGGTATTTACAATACAATAAATAAAATATTAATCTTTTTTTTTTTAACTTTTCATTCAGCCAGAAGGGGGCAGAGTAGGGGGATAGTAAAAAAATGATCATGCATGTGACACAATCTGGTTTTAGTATAACCAATTGACTGTTTACTCTTTCTTTAACTGTCTATGGTATATATACAGTCTATGATAAACCTAATCTTAAGAGTTTTCAGGGAAATTTTGAATACAACAGTAAATACTGACTCTTTTAAATAATGTATTGCAAATATTGTACTTTTACTCCACTACTGTATTTGACAACATTTTTTTATTTTTTATTTTATTATAACCTTTTATTAACCACGGTAGGCCTTGAGAACAGGTTCTCATTTGCACGACGACCTGGCAAACATTAGTTAATAGTTTACTTTGCAGATTCAGATTATAATACAACATAGGACAACTAACTTATTAGATTAAGCTCCCCGGCAGTAAATTAAGTAGCAGTTAGGGTTTGTTGTCGAAATTAGCCCCACGGTAGTTCCCAGCTCACTAATCTAGTTTCTTGCGTTTTCTGAAATGGCATTCCCATCTTAATTAGAAAGATTTGAAACGGACTATAATTTAACCCAGCAGTTTTACAATTAGCATTGTACTTTTAGTCAAGTTGAAGCTTTAGTACTTCTTCCACTAGGCTACTGCGGAATCCCCATGATGTAGGACTTAGAAAACACCATGGAAAACACTAACATGCTCTCAAGGTTTTTTCCTGCAGAGACACTGTATGTTTTTCATCACAGAGAGCGCGCGTCACTGAACTATTAAAGACAGTTCAGTGCTGAACAGAGGAAGTAACTCTGACGCAACATGTCACCAAAACTTAGACTGCGGATAATTGGATCAAATCAGCAGGTACATAAACACCATGCCACTTAATCTATTGACGAGCGCTAATTCTACATCAGATTTGACAGAAAGATTTGGTCATAAAGAGAGGTTTTGCTGTCATTTTACTGAATCATTAAGGCGTGTCCACAGTTCTCCTTCTGGGTTTTACAAAACACTATTGTCTCCTCAGTGTGGCTGTAAATCTGATGTATGACTCATTTGACAATAAATAAGTTAATAGACTCTTAAACGTTGTGAGAAACATCTATATTTGGATTTTTACAAGTTTTCCATCAAGGTGACAAAAATAACACCATTCACTAATGATGGGCGCGTTTAAGACTTAGATGTTTTATGTATTTTTTGTCGTTGCATCACGCTGGGTGACAAGCTACTACTATTCACACACTAACGTGACACTGCAGTAAGTGAGTGATAATGTCAGCTGCAGATCTCTCTCTTTCCATGTAAGTAGCTAAGTTATGGACTACTACTCCTGACTTAAAAAAAAATGACACAAATTTTCAGGGGAAAGGAATACAAAACGAATAAAGAAATAATACAACATTAAACTGTACACCAGGTTGGTTTGCCTGGCCCGTGTTCATTTTATCAACATTTGGATGCTGACCTTAGGGCCTCGGTACAAATAAGAATTTTAAAAGATCAGAACACCGTCCAGAGCCAAACCATGAGGTTCAATTTAGCCTATTCATTTATTTTTAAAAACCTAAAAACTAAAACAACAGTTTATGTCTTCCTTACAAGAATCCCTTTAGCAGTAATAACCTAAATCTTAACACTGTATAAAGAATTGAAGCCAAAGTAATCAAGCCAGGAATGGCGAGAGATTCCTTGTTCCATGTTTGTTAGAAGCCTTGCTGCTACATTTTGCACCGACTGTGGCCCACATTGAGCAAGTAGTGTTTCTCCCTGTAACCTCACCACATTAACACACAGCGTTGAGAGGTCCAGAGCCCAAGTCACACCAGTTGATTCTCCAACCTCCAAATGACTGGACATACTTTACATAATATAGGGAGGAAAAGCAGCAAATCCTCACATTGGAGAAACTGACGACTGACGAGTTTTATAACACATTTTCTGCCAATCACATTTGATTAATCCACCATCGTTTCCAGCTGTACTTGTAGCCTATATACTGTTGGGGTTTAATTATAACAAAAACTCATATTTATAAGCTTTTAAACTTTTTGTACAAAAAATGACAACAAAGTGACGAAGCTGTCATACAACCTCCAGTAAAAATACAAATTTCCTCTAAATGTAGCTGAGTAACGTAGAAAGTGACTGAAAGAAAATTTCAAGTTTAAGTTCAAGTACCACAATGTGCACTTAAGGAAGTACTTATAAATGTGTTTCCACTCCAACACTGCAAACAACCATTTGTGTAACTCAATTTAAACTTTTGGATATGGAACCTGACTAACCTGACACTGTAAACCCAGAATGAAACTAAATGGCTTTCATTCAAAGGACTGTAGGACTTTGTTTTGTCCCTTAGTTGTCCCACTTTGTCCACCCTCGATATGCATTTTTATATTTAGTGACTTATCTCCACTACTATAATTTCTTTAAGCTGTAAGACATGTGCCACACAACTCACAGAGAAAACCCCCTGAAAACAACACCTGCTACACAAAAGCCTTTTACTCGTACTAGGTTTACAGTTTCTGCCCTCTTGGTGCAGGATCATGTTTCTTTGTTTCTGTGTCCTATTTTGTTCCTTCGTATCAGTGTCAAGTTTCAGTTTAAACTAATATCCTCTCTAAAAATGAACAGCGCACCATGTTTTCAAACACTTTTTATTGACACTATACAGTTCTTTGGTTGATTGTGTGAGTTTCTAAAATACAACTACAGCTCATTAATTATTCCCAAACCTATTTTACAGCAAAACTATACATAGGTACAAGATATGTGCAAGGAACACAGTTTCCAAAAGCTTTAGTAATGTTAAAGAAAAGGTTGATGTTTTTTAATTAATTGAGCGTCAGTGTCAAGTTCGGCAGCTAAGTAGTCACACAAACTGCTAACCGCTATTGGCTGTGTAGCTGACTGCAGCACTGATCTGCATCAACGCATCAGCTGGTCAACTCCCTACCAGCTAAATTGTTACTTCAGCTGCTTTAGTTTGCTCCTAACTGCTTGCTGCTCACATCTATGCAACCCACAGCTCCACTGGTCTATTTCTAACGTGACAACGCTTCTATGTCTTTGGTTGCTGCTCTGTTCATATGGGAATAAGTTAAGCTCTACCAGTCTTAAACTGTGTGAGTGGCCCTTGCTGCTGCTGCTGTCCTGCTGGTGCTCATAAAGGTTAGGGGAGTCTTCTGAACAGGACTCACAACATTCTTCAATAAAATTTCTTAAGGCATTTTATCGTCTGCGTGTTCTGACTCATGGACCTGTCAAAAACTTAATATTATTGCTTTCATGTAAACTTAGATGCAACTCTCATGATATGCACTAAATATATCATGTACATTTGCTTAGCACAAAGACTTCTTTCACTTTGGTTCTGTTTGAGTCGAACAAAGCAATATAACATTTAATGAGTGACCTTTGATGCTGGTAGTTGACAGACTCAGCTAGCTGTGCCCCCATTACCGTCTTTTAGCTAAGCTAGGATGAGCGACTACAACTTCAATTTAACTAATAGAGTGGTATCAATCTTCTCGTTCTAACACGCAAGAAAGTGAGTAAGTGTTTTTCCAAAATACAGTACTTCTTAAAAAATCCAAACAACTCTCTTGACGTGAACACAGCAGCTTTACTGAAAAATACAGACCTACTAGCTTTTTCCAGATTTTCAAATTTTGATGACAACTTAAAATCTTCCATATGACTGTGAGGTGGTTAAAAGCCAGAGAAAAAGCTACGGTGGTAATTCGAGGCCTTGAGTATATTAGTTTTGTCGGATAAATGAGATTACTGTTTTATTATCAAGACCCACACAATCACAGATACATCTTTGTACATTTCTCATCACATAGATATTTTTTCTATTATATCTCATATTGAGTTTCTTCTTCCATTTAGTGATATTATTGTACAGACAAATATCTGTTGCTGGAATGACTATGAATTTTAGTGTTGAAGTTTTATTTTCATTTCCATTTAGATCTATTTTTGGAAGAGAAAGGCATTAAAACTGACCATGTGGATCGTCAAAGAATCCTCCATTTGCAGCAATTACAGCATTGCAGACATTTGGCATTCTAGTTGTTAATTTGTTGAGGTAATCTGGAGAAATTGCACCCCACGCTTCCAGAAGCAGCTGCCCAAAGTTGGATTAGTTGGATGGGCACTTCTTGCGTACCATACTGTCAAGCTGCTCCCTCACAACAGCTCAATGGGGTTCAGATCTGGGACTGCGCTGGCCACTTAACCATGATAGAATACCAGCTGCCTGCTTCTGGCTCTAAATAGTTCTGCAACATTTGGAGGTGTGTTTTGGTCCATTGTCCTGTTGTAGGATGAAATTGGCTACCAATCAAGCGCTGTGTCCACTGGGTTTATGGCATGGCGGTTGCAAAATGGAGTGGATAGCCTTCCTTATTCAGAATCCCTTTTAACCCTGTACAATCTCCCACCTTACCAGCACCAAAGCAACCCCAGACCATCATATTACCTCCACCATCATAACAGATGGCGTCAGGCATTCTTCCAGCATCTTTTCTTTGTTCTGCGTCTCACAAACGTTCTTCTTTGTGATCCAAACACCTCAAACTTGGATTCATCCATCCACACTCACTTTTTTCCAGTCTTCCTTGTCCAATGTCTGTGTTCTTTTGCCCATCTAACCTAATCCTGTTTATTCTTTTATTGGGCCAGAAATCTCACGATGAAAATTGGTCATTAGTCATGTTCTTTGCCACCTGGAGAGAGACCTGATCCCAAGCGACTGATGCGCCTGGGAAAGCCCAGAAACTCCCCACGACCGAACCCAGCAACCCAACTAAAGACAGCCTACCAAGTCGGGAGAGCCTCCTCTTCACCTGTAGATGTATGCACAACTGCGGTGTGTTCTTTTAGGCGGGGTGACTATTTAATGAAAATGAGCCCAGTTGGGAACCTTTGAGTACCGTCTGGTTCTCCAACATAGAGACTCTAATGTACTTATCTTCTTGCTGCCATGTTGTGCAACAGCGCGGCCTCCCAATTCTTTTTCTACTCTGGTTAGAGCCTGTTTGTGCGTGTCTCTGAAGGGAGTAGTACACACCGTTAGTGAGGAAATTCTCTTCACTTTTCTTACGCGAATGTCCGCCATGATGAATAGCCTCTCCACATATTCTGAACTGAACAGAAATATGACTGCGAGTTTCAGATGAAAGTTCTCTTTTTCTGGCCATTTTGAGCGTTTAATTGACCCCACAAATGTGATGCTCCAGAAACTCAATCTGCTCAAAGGAAGGTCAGTTTTGTAGCTTCTGTAACGACCTAAACTGTTTTCAGATGTGTGAACATGATTGCACAAGGGTTTTCTAATCATCAATTAGCCTTCTGAGCCAATGAGCAAACACATTGTACCATTAGAACACTGGAGTGATAGTTGCTGGAAATGGGCCTCTATACACCTATGTAGATATTGCACCAAAAACCAGACATTTGCAGCTAGAATAGTCATTTACCACATTAGCAATGTATAGAGTGTATTTCTTCAAAGTTAAGACTAGTTTAAAGTTATCTTCATTGAAAAGTACAGTGCTTTTCCTTCAAAAATAAGGACATTTCAATGTGACCCCAAACTTTTGAACGGTAGTGTATATTTTAAATATGTTCGAAATAAAAGAAATTGTCAATAAATGCTTCTATCTATTAATTTAGTAATCAATCAACTAACTGTTTTAGCTAATAACAAATATATGTACATAGAATTCACCCTCTAATAAACTACCACATTCATGTCTATGTTCTGACATAGAATACATTCAATTCAAAACAGACTACTCACTCTCCACATGTTCAGGTGACAGTTTTTTGAAGTCTTCCATCTTTTCCTCCTCGGTGGGGGGAATGTCGGACCTTATGCTCTCTGTGAACTCACTGCTGCTGCACAAATGCACCTGCTGGACTCCCGTCTCCATCTGTGACTGCAGTTTGTCACTAACACTGACAAAGCTTGGTTTCTCCAACTGTATGACCTTCCAGGCTTCAGACAGCGGCTGGAAGTCAACAGCTGGTTCACAGATTTGAGGCTCTGTGAGAATATACAGCAGATTAGAATTGTAATAACTAAACAACTTAACTTTCTTATATAGATTTACTTGTAGTGTAGGTCTCTAAATCTGCTAGGGAACAATTCCAGTGAAATATTATCCCATCAGCTCCTTAAACTTGACTATGATTCATCGTAATTTATATAAACCATACCTTGTTAACGTTGCTGCACTCTTGCCTTGGAATTTTGACTCTAATGGTTCTTGTATGGTTAAAACTTGTTTTTCTATTCATAATTTTATTTAATACACACTTCTTATTATTTATTTTATGTATTTGTTTGCTGCAATACCTATAATAATTGAATGTAGTGATTTGAGATTGATATTCATTAAAATATGATCACCTTACTACTTGGAATCAGGTGGAAAAAGTTATTGAACCACAAATCCAAACCTTTACCTGCCAACAGAAAGCCCACCACAAAGGTTGGATGCTTCTCCGCCTTCCAAAGGGCCGTCTCCATCTCTTCCTGAGCTCTCGCTGACACCAAAGATCTTCATGACAATCATTAATGTTACAAGAGCTTCTCTACACAACATTACCACTTACATTACCACAAAAGGACTTCAGTCTCACAGTCACATGCGCTCCTAATGCTGTACCAAATACTGTTTGATCCTCTGCATGTCTTAAAGGTGAATTTCACATTTACATTTGGTGTGGTGAGTAGTGTCAAAGCAACTTATTTTTAATTGTAGGTTCAGTAACTAAAATATGTGAAAATAAAGTAAAACCCTCATCAGAATAATTGCTGTATTGTCACTCACCGTCTGTTGAGCATGGACAACTTTTCCTCTTGGAGTTCCCATGTGGACAGACAGATTTGGGTTTGACTCTTGTTGGGACTCGGCGTCAAAATCACCTCCAGCTCCATTTCAGTCGGAAGCGTTATGCGGCCTTTGAAGAAGATTAGGTTTGAGCACAGGACATAACACTTTCTATTATGGTTTTCCATAATTACCATACCACTACTTATTGCACTACTCTAATTCCTACTATAACCAAACTTTTCTATTTATCAGTAACAAACACATGTAGAAGCATTGACAATGTTGTGATTGGTCAATATGGACCAGGTTTTGGTAACATATACACTTTTTTAATATAAAAGTAACTGGTAACTCCTATGTGTTAAATAAATGTAGTGGAGAAAAAAGTACATTATTTCTCTCTGAGATGTATTAGAATTAGTAGAAGTATTGTGAAAATCCCTGCTATATTACTTAAGTACTGCACATTCCACTACTACTTCTACTATATTACATTTCATATTGTACTGTTTCTCCTCTACATTTGTTTAACAGTACTAGTTACTTTTAGGATTTTACTTAAATAATCATCATCAAAAAAACACAATTTAGACCTCATTAATAATGATCTATTAATATAAAAACTGAAAGGGACTATTCTGCCAGCCGCTGTAAAAAAAGATTTTTTCTGTCCAAACATGATCAACTTACAAGTTACTCTTTGGGTTGATCTGTGAGGGTTACCTGCCAGCTCCATCAGACCTCCTTCCATCTTGCATTTCCTGCTGAGCTCCTCTGGTATTTCATACCGGGAAATATCCACTGAAACTGATGCATCTGAAAGGAAAGCTGAGAGAAATGTGACTGCAGTATATCAGTTTACTTTGCTGTGTTACTGTGCATTTTTATTTATTTATATTTAACTTTATGTAGTGTTATTTACCTTCATGAAGCACATTCAGGGCTGTAAGCTGATCATCCAGCTGTTCGGGAGCAAAATCCATTTTACTGCAAATGCTTGAAAAGGCGGTGCAAGTTTCTTGCCTCAGATCCAGTGTGTCAACTACAACCGGCAACAGCAGAAACTACACAGAAAAATATCAATTTTAAAGTACTTTCATACATTAGAAGCAAATCATTTGGCATTTTCCTTTTTAGTTACCTCTTCATTCATCAGTGACTCTTTACCAAACTCCTCGTGAATGATTGCACACGTCTGAATGTCACTGGCGTGCACATCTGGAGGTTTTTCATAAGATGCACTGTACCTGAAAAGCAGTGGTGGAAAGTACGTAAGTACATTTATTCAAGTACAGTTTTGAGGAAGTTTTGTATCACACATTTTCTGCTACTTAATATGTCTACTCCACTACATTTCATAGGCAAATATTAGTACTTTTTACTCTACTAAATCTTTTTGATAACTTAAGTTTGAAGTTACTTTGTAGATTTAGATTAAAATTACAAAATTTAACCAACAAGTTAATTATAATAGACTTTACTGATCCCAGGGGTAAATTCACAAACTGTTGGGCAGCATATAAAGCAATTAAAATTAGTCTCACTTTTACCAGCTGCAACACTAGTGAGGAAAAAACTCTTCTCTGCCATTCCACATAAAGGCTACTTTTACCTTTGGTACTTGAAGTGTATTTTGATTCTAATACTTTTGTACTCTTAAAGGACGAACATGACACACCTGAATATGGTGTCCTCAGAGATAGTATCTCCTGTTGAGCTCAGCAGAGGGTCGGCCACAGGAAGCATCCTCAGCCTGGACAGTTTGGCTTTCAGCGTGGGTAAATGTCTCTTAAAGTGTGTCAGGTAATCAACAACCATGAGCTCTTCTGGCAGAAGGAGATCTTTGGCAGATGTAAAAGAATTTCTTCAGTAAGAAAGACAACCAGTGAAAACAGCTAATTCACTGTATGAGGGAATACTAAAATAAAAATAACTGACAGATGTTGAAATAACTACCCTTCTTGTCATTTCCATGTTTCATCTGGTCAGTTGTCCACTTGAAAAATGACTCCTGACATGGATCGTTGAGCTGTGACTCTTTTAAAAGGCAAACATACTCATCCTGGTCAAGTTCCTTCAGTGAGTCAGGATTAGAGCTGGGTATCATCTCCACATCCCCCTCCACCTCACTCAGAGATACTTTAAATCTGGAATATAAAAAGTGAAATTACAACTCCAACAATAAAAGACAATGAGAGTAAAATGATGTACAGGGAGACAGTTCTGAACCTTTCTGGTGAATTATCTGGTTGCTTTCTTCCTACTAGGTCATCGAGCACAGAACCACTGACAAAGGTGGAGATTGCCTTTCCTATAACAAGTGGAAAAGAAATGTGTGTTGGTCTCATTTTTGGTAGTTTGACATGATACAAGTATTCATGTACCACATGTTCTACTCTGTTACAGTTATGCAGTTTGTTCAGTTAGACTGGAATAAATTCAGTGAATGTGTTCCATTTCAGCCTTACAGTAGGTCTTTACAATACGCTCAGACAGTATATTCTGGGTTTACGGCTTAATAAAACATAACAGATAGTGCTTGTACATACAAAAATCTGAACAGGACGAATTACTAGGAGAGTGCAAATGATGAATTTTACATTTAATCAATGAGTGATGAATTTGTTTAACTGAACCGTTATATCCCCCTAAAATTCACAGAATACAAACTTAAATCATATTGTGGCTTTAATACCAAAATCCCATACTGTACATATTGAAAATTTAGTTACAAGTTTATATCATTTTCATCACAAATGAGGTAGTTTGTAGAAAATAGACCAGCCTAAAGTGCCTTGGGCAATACATTGTGTTGAAATTAAAAGTAAATGCCCTATACGTGACACATATAAAGTCACCATAGTGGTTAAAGGACATGAGTTAGGCCACCTCTGATCCACGGTGTCCTGTACGTGACTTCAGGCAGCTTTCCACTGTGCGGGTACAGGTCGCTGGTCCCGGTACAGTAAGGGGCCGGCAGAGCCAGTAGGTTCATCATGACTTTCAGACTGGTGGTGGTCTGAAATAAAAAGACAGGAGAGGGATGCAGGACAACATAGCTTTGAGGTTTAACAATAATATTCTGAGGGGAAAAAAAAGGCAACTCACCTCAAAGACATAGTCAAGAGCTTTAAAACTGTTGGCAGAAAAGGGTCGAGAAGGAAAAGAAATGTCGGTTTCAGACCTGTAAACATGAAAACAGGATGGTTCATTTCAACTAAATTAAACATATTTTCAGGAAAACATTGATTTTATGTTTACCACTATCTCAACGAAAACCTAAAACAGATCACCTAAACCAAGTAACATAAGTGTGTCTATCACAAAATAAATAATACAGCTCTGCAACTTTAGCTAGCAGTGTTAGCTTTGGTTATCTTAGCTAGCGATTTCTTCTAAGTAACGTTAACGCGTTAGACTTCTAACTTGTTTTGTACGTCTTTCAAAATATTTGATAGACTTGAAACGTCAACAACAAAAATCGAAAAAATAAAACGTGATTAATCAGAATGCGTTGGTTAGCAGCATCAAACTTACATAGTGACAAGGAGCTTTATTTGGATGTTTTTGAAAGGCGAATTAAGCGTCAATGATGTTCACTGAAGATGAACTAGCTAGCTTAGTAGAAGTGGCCTTTAACCGTCACGCATGCGCTTTGGGGAGTTTTGTTTTACTAAAGCATCTCCTGTTTTGGACTTCTTCTTTTGGACGCTATAAACCTTAGAAAATTAAAACGATAATAAATAATAACATGGGATAAGTTTAGTAAGTAAACCACCGGAAGATATAATGAGTAATATATTGTATCTATAAAAAACAAGACAGCAGGTAGAAAATCTACTCTTTAAAAAAATTAAAATAAACATATATATAATAAAATATGTTATTTTTCCAAAAGTGCTTATTATAATGAATGAATTATTATTGATGTGTATGTATCTACGTTTATGAAGGCTATTTACGTGTGTGTGTGTGTGTGTAGGATTTTATGTATTTCAGTTATTACCTGGGCTATAGCTTTATTTAAATTTTCCGTTCATTATTATAATTATTACTGTAAAAAAAATTCTGTTTTCATGAACTACAACTATAGGTTAGGTTTATTATTGGTAATATGTTATATTATCACTATTTTACTTGTATAATTTAGGTTGATGTATCATCGTTGTTCATAATTAACCTTTTTTACGAGTACACTGTGTCACATTTGTATTTTTAAAGATTCTCTGTAACTAACCGTCTCGGGTATTTTTCTTTTTCCTTTCTTTTAAATACAATTTTTTTTTCAAAATCTTGCTTACAAACTGCAATTGCACTGTAAATTAAGAATATTTCAACAAAACGAATCTCTGTTGTAATACATTGGCTTTGTAGATTTCTTTCTTTCTAGTAGTGTGCAGCAAATTTAATTTCGTAAACAGAATGTAGCTGATATTGTCAACGGATTAGTAACAGCCTACATATTTAGTCAATACACCGAGACGGGTATTTACAATACAATAAATAAAATATTAATCTTTTTTTTTTTAAATCTTTTCAGTTCAGCCAGAAGGGGGCAGAGTAGGGGGATGAGTAAAAAAATGATCATGCATGTGACACAATCTGGTTTTAGATATAACCAATTGACTGTTTACATCTTTCTTTAACTGTCTATGGTATATATACAGTCTATGATATAACCTAATCTTAAGAGTTTTCAGGGAAATTTCTTTGAATACATACAGTAAATACTGACTCTTTTAAAATAATGTATGTGGCAAATATTGTACTTTTACTCCACTACATGTATTTGACAACATTTTTTTATTTTTTTTATTTTATTTAACCTTTATTTAACCAGGTAGGCCGTTGAGAACAGGTTCTCATTTGCAACGACGACCTGGCAACATTAGTTAATAGTTACTTTGCAGATTCAGATTATTAATACAACATAGGAATCAACTAACATTATTATAGATTAAGCTCCCCGGCAGTAAATTAAGTAGCAGTTAGGGTTATGTTGTCGAAATTAGCCCCACGGTAAGTTACCAGCTTCACTAATCATAGTTTATGCAGTTTTCTGAAATGGGCCATTCCACATTTAATTAGAAAGATTTTGAAACAAGGACTATTAATTTAACCCAGCAGTTTTACAATTTAGCATTGATACTTTTAGTCAAGTTGAAGCTTTTAGTACTTCTTCCACTAGGCTACTGCGGAATCCCCATGAATGTATGACTTAGAAAACACCATGGAAAACACTAACATGCTTCTCAAAGGTTTTTTCCTGCAGAGACACTGTATGTTTTTCATCACAGGGAGGCGCTGTTCACTGAACTATTAGAAGACAGTTCAGTGCTGATACAGAGGAAGTAGACTCTGACAGCAACATGTCACCAAAACTTAGACTCGGGATAATGTGATCAAATCAGGCAGGTACATAAAACACCATGCCACTTAATCTATTGACGAGCGCTAATTCTACATCAGATTTGACAGAAAGATTTGGTCATTAGAAGAGAGGTTTTGCTGTCATGTTACTGAAATCATTAAGGCGTGTCACAGTTCTCCTTCTGGGTTTTACAAAACAACTATTGTCTCCTCAGTGTGGCTGTAAATCTGATGTATGACCTCATTTGACAATAAATAAGTTAATAGACTCTTAAACGTTGTGAGAAACATCTATATTTGGATTTTTACAAGTTTTTCCATCAAGGTGACAAAAATAACACCATTCACTAATGATGAGGCCGCAGTTTAAGACTTAGATGTTTTTATGTGTATTTTTTGTCGTTGCATCACGCTGGAGTGACAAGCTACATAATATTCACACTAACGTGACACTGCAGTAAGTGAGTGATAATGTCAGCTGCAGATTCTCTCTCTTTCCATGTAAGTAGGCTAAGTATATAGGACTACTACTCCTGACTTAAAAAAAAAAGTGACACAAGATTTTCAGGGGAAAGGAATACAAAAACGAATAAAAGAAAATGAACAACATTAAACTGTAACACAGGTTGGTTTGCCTGGCCCGTGTTCATTTTATCAACATTTGGATGCCTGACCTTAAGGGCCTCGGTACAAAATAAGGAGTTTAAAAAGATCAGAAACACCGTCCAGAGCCAAACCATGGAGGTTCAATTTAGCCTATTCATTTATTTTTAAAAAACTAAAAACTAAAACAACAGTTTATGTCTTCCTTACAAAGAATCCCTTTTAGCAAGTAATAAACTAAATCTTAAACACTGTATAAAGAATTGAGAGCCAAAGTAATCAAGCCAGGAATGGCGAGAGATTCTCTGTTTCCAGTGTTTGTTAGAAGCCTTGCTGCTACATTTTGCACCGACTGTGGACCGACATTGAAGCAAGTAGTGATTCTTCCCTGTAACCTCACCACATTAACACACAGCGGTGAAGAGTCAGAGCCCAAAGTAACACACCAGTTGATTCTCCAACCTCCAAATGACTGGACATACTGTACATGAATATAGGGAGGAAAAGCAGCAAATCCTCACATTGGAGAAACTGACGACTTGACGAGTTTTATAACACATTTTCTGCCAATCAACATTATGATTAATCCACCAATCGTTTCCAGCTGTACTTGTAGCCTATATACTGTTGGGGTTTAATTTATAACAAAAACAATCATATTTTATAAGCTTTTAAAACGTTTTGTACAAAAAAATGACAAAAAAGTGACTGAAGCTGTCATACAACCTACAGTAAAAATACAATATTTCCCTCTGAAATGTAGCTGAGTAGACGTAGAAAGTGACATGAAAGAAAATATTCAAGTTTAAGTTCAAGTACCACAAATGTGCACTTAAGGAAAGTACATTAATAAATGTGTTTCCACTCCAACACTGCAAACAACCATTTGTGTAACTCAATTTTAAACTTTTGGATATGGAACCTGACTAACCTGACACTGTAACCCAGAATGACAACTAAATGGCTTTCATTCAAAGGACTGTAGGACTTTGTTTTGTCCCTTAGTTGTCCACTTTGTCACCCTCTGATATGCATTTTTATTATTTAGTGACTTTATGCTCCAACATAACTTTAATTTCTTTAAGCTGTAAGTACATGTGCACACAAACTCACAGAGAAAACCCCCTGAAAAACAACACCTGCATACACAAAAGCCTTTTACTCGATACTAGGTTTTACAGTTTCTGCCCTCTTGGTGCAGGATCATGTTTCTTTGTTTCTGTGTCCTATTTTGTTCCTTGAGTATCAGTGTAAGTTTCAGTTTAAACTAATAATCTCTCTAAAAAATGAACAGCGACACATGTTTTCAAACACTGTTTTATTGACACTATACAGATTCTTTGGTTGATTTGTGTGAGTTTCTAAAATACAACTACAGCTCATTAAATTATTCCCATAACTATTTTACAGCAAAACTATCACATAGGTACAAGATATGTGCAAAAGGAACACATTTTCCAAAAGCTTTAGTAAGTGTTAAAGAAAAAGGTTGATGTTTTTTTAATTAATTGAGCGTCAGTGTAAGTTCTGGCAGGCTAAGTAGTCAACACACTGCTAACCGCTATTGGCTGTGTAGCTGAGCTGCAGCAGCTGATCTGCATCAACGCATCAGCTGGTCAACTCCCCTCCCAGCTAAATTGTTACTTCAGCTGCTTTAGTTTGCTCCTAACTGCTTGCTGCTCACATCTATGCAACCCACAGCTCCACCTTGTCATTTCTAACGTGACATACGCTTCTATGTCTTTGTTGCTGCTCTGTTCATATGGGAAATAAGTTAAGCTCTACCAGTCTTAAACTGTGTGAGTGGCCCCTAATGCTGCTGCTGCTGTCCTGCTGGTGCTCATGAAAGGTTAGGGGAGTCTTCTGAACAGACTCACAAATTATTCAATAAAATTTCTTAAGGCATTTTTATCGTCTGCGTTGTTCTTGACTCAATGGACCTGTCAAAACTTAAATTATTTGCTTTCATGTCAAAACTTAGATGACAGACTCTCATGATATGCACTAAATATATCATGTATCATTTGCTTAGCACAAAGACTTCTTTCACTTTGTTTTCTGTTTGAGTCGAACAAAGCAGATATAACATGTTAATGAGTGACCTTTGGAGATGCTGGTAGTGTTGGACAGACTCAGGCTAGCTGTGCCCCCATTACCCGTCTTTATGCTAAGCTAGGATGAGCGACTACAAACTTCATATTTACTAATAAGAGTGGTATCAATCTTCTCGTCTAACACTGCAAGAAAGTGAGTAAGTGTATTTCCAAAAATACAAAGTACTTCTTAAAAAATCCAAACAATCTCTTGACGTTGAAAACAGCAGCTTGACTGAAAAAATACAGACCTACTAGCTTTTTCCAGATGTTTCAAATTTTGATGACAACTTAGAAATCTTCCATTATGACTGTGAGGTGGTTAAAAGCCAGAGAAAAAGCTACGGTGGTAATTAGACCTTGAGTTGAGATTTAGTTTTGTCGGATAAAATGAGATTACTGTTTTATTATCAAAGACCCAGCACAATCAACAGATACATCTTTGTACATTTATCATCACATAGATTATTTTTCTAATTATATCTCAATATTGAGTTTCTTCTTCCATTTTAGTGATATTATATGTACAGACAAATATCATGTTGCTGAGAATGACTATTGAATTTTAGGTTGAAGTTTTATTTCATTTCCATTTTAGTCTAATTTTTTGGAAGAGAAAGGCATTAAAACATGACATGTGGATATGGAAGACATGAAACAAGAAGGTTGTGGTGAGATCTAAACCACAGCTGGAAGGCACTTTGAGTTTATGAGACATCACTGCTTCTTCTCTTCACACACTTTGGCTCATTTTTTGCGCTCCTCGATCTGCTCCACCTCACTGGACTCGTCCACCACCTTGCCGTTGATCATGGTCTGGGTGACAACTTTTACAATCTTCCTGGTCCTTACTTCAGGTTCTTCTGTGACACAAAGTTAAATAAGGGTTTTTCAAAAAAAACTCTTTGATCTTTGTTGTCTAGACCAGCACTAAAAAATAGCATTAATGATAATCTCATAACAATACACTGTTTGTAGTATTACTTGCCATATAAAGGTTATGAGGCCGCACCGTAATGTAATATTTTAGCAGCTTTGGGCCATCCATACCTTCAATTGTGACTTAATGTCAGTAAACTTCTTTTGTTGACCGACATTATGCCAAAAAAATACAAAAGGGATGAAAAAGAGAAGAGATCAAATGTCAGTTAATCCAACTTTCACTGTGTGACTCATTTTCTTGGGGCTGTTTTTGTGTTAACTCTTATGTATGTAGGCAAAATGGAAGAGTCTGCTAAACTTAGGAAAGGATCGGATGCCCCTGCAGCATGTTGTTGACTGTAGAATTATGAGATAGGTACAATCCAAGATTATCTTTAGGAGACCAATATTAGGGGCTGTTTCAGACAGAAAATACAAGAGTAGTAAACAGTAGAAAACAGGTGCAGCAGGAGCATGCAGGAGCATCTGATCTTTTCCTAAGTTTTACAGACTCCCTTTTACGCACATGAATTCTGTCTTTGGGTTAGGTTAATGTATACCTACACAGGATCTAATAAGAGTGAAAAATAGAAATCATCAAAAAATTCTCTTCTCTTTTTCATCCTTTTTGTATTTCTAACAACAAGCCATTGCTGACTAACTCAAGTGGTTTTCAACAAGTGACCTCTGGCCAGATTTATAACACAACCATGTGAATAAGGGTGTAGAGATACTTTATACAAACAATCCTTGCCGGACACATTTGGTGCTTTATAGCATTCAGTAAATAAAATAGTCTGAACTTACTTTTAGGAGGAGGTGTTTCTTTCACCCTGTAGGACAAAACCACATGACAAATCAACGTCAATCCAGAATAGCAAGCAGAATAACATGTTCACTCAATGTCACTTTAAACACTTTAAAGGTACCCTGCCTCATTTGTTAGATCCATATGTGTTTGTGTTATATGGTAAATGTGAAAATGAACTGCTACCACCTCTGTCAGCTCTAGCCACTGAAAAGAAATGAGCGGAGAAATCAGGTCAATTCCAAAAAATGGTCAGTCTGATGTCATCTTGCCTGAGCTCATTACTATTCATGAGCTCGCCCAGTTGCGCCGGGTAAAGGATGCTGTTAGCCAATCAGAGTCAACCAGCTTAGCTCATTGAACATTAATGAGAACTGGCGCAAATCAAGTCTTCCTGCTGGCTTTCTATACCACGCTAGAATGGCTTGAAACAAGGTAACCAAGGCATTTTTTCCACAAAGAATGGTACAGAGTCTTGTCTGGCCTTAACCATCTCCGAATGTGGTCTGAGTGATCGGTTCCCAGTGCTTCCTGGGTGCATTCACAACTGTACTTAGAGCATCCATTTGTGATCGGATCAGTCAGGATAGATTTTGATACCAGGTGGAAACAAGGTTAAAAGAGTAAGGAAGTGTATTTTACATTCCTGTAAAACCAACCATTACATGTAAGGTGCACAATACATGCATAGTCAGGATAAAGACAAACTAAATGTACTACTATAAAGCAAAGAACAATACTAGTTAATACACAAAGACCAATAATGCATAAATAACTACCAATATATATCAATAAGTGTAAAATACTATCTTTACAATTCTCTTCTGGATTCCATTGTGGTATTTTGGCACTAGAAAAAACATGCAAACACAATGACACAGAAATTCTTGCTTGAAAAGATGATTGGTTGTGGTTTCCCAGCTCTCGCTTACATTTCCTCCCCCTCCAGCAGCTTCCTGTAGGTGGCGATCTCCATCTCCAGATTCTGTTTGATGCGCAGCAGCTGTTCATAATCGGTCTTGTTGCGTTGCATGTCCAAGCGCAGGTGAGACAGCTCATCCTCCAGCTGGGTCAGTGTGCTCTGAAGATTGTCCATCTCCACTGAGTACTTGTGCCCCGTTTCCCCAAGGTTTCCTTCCAACACACCAACCTGATAACAGAGCATGCAGGTAACGTTCAGTGACAGTAGAAAACAAGTCGTCCAACGTCTATCACATTACACATAGTCATTAAACATTGTTATTATAAAAATATGTCTGCAGCTTTTAAGCTATAGTGCATAGTTTCTGTCTGTTTCATGAGGAATTCTAAGTAGTGACAACTAAACTGTCGGCACATCCACATAACACAAGCCTTCCTTGATTGCGCACCACCCCCACCCCTCCTCCACACAGTTGCTAGTAGTCAAGGAGAATTAAAAAAACATGATGGCAGGCTTTGCTTGATTTTTTTGTGTGCAACAGTTGCCGGACGACACGATTTTCTAAACGTAGCCATACTGAGAAATACAGAAAGAGCTTTATGGAGCTGATAGTCTTAATTAGCTTAGCATCAACTCATTTGGCAATGGCTTGAATGAAACAGACATTCAATAATATAAAAATTTACACACTAAAGCTTTACATTTTAGAATAGTCTAAATGTATACACTGATGTGGCCTTAAAGATGCACTATGAGTTCCTGCATGGTCACTTCCCCTCCCCCCATGTTTCCATAACTGTCATGACTAACTGACTAACTGGCACTAACCCCCACCCCTCCCCCAACCATCTTGTTGGTGATTGGCTGGAGTGGTTTGTTGTATTTTGGTGCACAGGCTGTGCTTCGAGTGTTTGTTCAATGTTTACGACCCCTGTATTGTCTCCTGAGACCGGGCTTTTTCACAGTGTATTCGGGGGCAGGCAGCTAGCGGCTTAAGGGGCGATGCCTACGGTTTGAGACAAAGATTAAATTGAAACCATGCAGGAACTCATAATACACCTTTAAGGTACCCTGTGAAGATTTTACCAACCATTGTTTTGTATTTTTACCTGTTGAGCTCATCCATCATCAAGCCCCATCACCACTCCACCAGAGACACTAGAGACTGTCAGCGCCATAATATCTCTGCATTCAATACTGTGTGTTCATTATTTGGCAAACATCCATGAGCTATATTTTCTTCCATTGAACAGCTCCATATGCTGATGTTTGATCTGTGTTCACATTTAGCGGAGACACAGACAAAACATTGCCTTGTTTGGTGCTACTCTACGTCTTGTCACACTGATTGATTATTGGAGCAGAATGAAATTGCTGTGTACATTGTTCCTCTAAAAGCTCTTTGTTGACAAGGAGAAAGCAGCTGTAATCTATAGATAACATGTCTAACGTGTGCAGAAGAGAAGAGGAAGGGGCTGAGCTCCTGATTTATCCCTGAAAGAAAAATACTCTTTGCTGAGGTATTTGAATGAGAGGTCAAGTATTATTCCTGAAGAAACATGTGATTACATGTTCGAGCTACACCCCTGTGACGTGTGTTTATGCAGTAATGCACCTGCTTCCGAAGACTGTTGAGTTCGACCTCCAGAGCCTGCAGGAAACGTCGTCGCTCGCTGAACTCACTTTGGGCACAACGCAAAGCCTCGTTGCTTTCTTTGACCTCGGACTGCACTGCTTCCAACTGGAGACAAACAAATAAAAATAATATTTAGTGTAATGTACAGCATGTAGTGTTTTATACCACAAAATAAATGTATTAATACAATGAAAAAATAATAAAAAGATTTGTGTAGTGACGGACTTTCTTGAGGTACCAGGTCTCGGCCTCCTCCTTGTTCTTGCGAGCGATGCCCTCATACTGGACCCTCAGCTCAGCCATGATGGCCCCCAGATCAGGACCCTGAGCTGCTTCCACCTCCACAGTCACCTGCTCGTTGGCCAGACGAGACTTCATTGCATTCATCTCCTGTGATCATTCAAAGAGAGGGAAGGCAAAGCAGTGTTTAATGCTGCAACATCTTATAGTGTCCACCTCCCACCCTGGACAACTTTCAGGCCACAGTGTTTGTTAACACCTGATTTTGGCAGTGTATTACTTATCTACTAGCCAGTGGTAGAAGAAGTATTCAGTTTTTACTTTTAGAAAAAGTAGTGATACTACACTAAACCTATACTTCAGTGCGTTCACTCAAGTGGGATTTTGAATGCTCATTATACAAAAAGATGCTTGTTTGATGAGGTTTGATTTTATATATTAGAAATATGATTAAGTGCTTCAAACCTAATTTTAATAAAACAATTAAACGATAGTAAGGATATTTAAAAATGGTCTAGAAAGGTATTTCTGTAGCTTGAATCAAGAAAGAATAATAGTTTGCTACAATGGAATTCTGAAACACTTTTTTTTATAAAATTCCTGAAACTTACAAAATGTTTATCAGCCTTTAAATTGGTTGGAATGCTCTATCAGCACTACAGTCACAAAATAAGACATTAGAGTGGTCACTTAAGGACTGACGTTATTCAATAAATATTGAAAAATGCAAGTTTTACAAACTGTTTATATTTTTAAGTAAAATCTTGTCAAGGGTCAACAAGTGAAGACTAAAGAACAATATTCCTGTGTTTTAAGCATTTTTGTCCAGTTTTGTCCATATCCAGTTTGTAATGCAACTTCCATCCTGCAACTTTAATTGTTTCTGAACTCCTTCCTTTTCCTTTCTACATGTTTTGATCATCTCAGCGTGTACAAGATATAGTATATTCAATACAAATACAAATACATTGTCTTTAGTCAAGTCTTCAGTCCACATTCTGGATACCACACCTTACAGTCTAAACATACATAATCCCAGTGGCTGGATGGGCTCAAATACTCGTATGGGTTGTGTACACGGGTGTTGTCTTGCTATCTCGAAGCATTGTGACTACAAAGACAAAGCGTTTGTGTGTACGCTTAACATTATCATATTTCAGATTCCCAAACCTTCTACATCTGTGTTGCTGATAGAAAAAACAGGAACCCAAATGTGCTGGAAAGTGGTTTTTATGCAGCTTTAGAGAACCCACTGTGCTTCAAATACATCTTATATTTAAACAGGACTACTCTTGACAACTTGTAAAATGACTGTCTTGATGAGTCAACAGTCATTGATCATATCTGACATGACCTTCTTCTAGAAGGGATCTCACCTCATCGTGATTCTTCTTGAGGAAGTAGAGCTCCTCCTTCAGGCTGTCAAGGTCTCCTCGCAGAGTGGCGATGATCTGGTCGTGGTCAGACTTTGCTCTCTTCAGAGCCTGACAGTCCCTCTCCACCGACTGGCACAGGGTGGCCTCCGCCTCCCATCTGCAGGAAAAACACAGTGGAGGATTCAAACAGCGCAACACTAGTCTCAGTCCATGCGTCGCATGTATTTTCATTACATATCAGACATAGTTAACATAAATCTCCTCAGATTTTACAAAACCCCAAAAGGCAATTCAACACAAAATATAAGCATCCTTAAAAATTGTGTGTGTGGATGAAAAAAAGTCTACCTTCTGAAACATTTATATGATTTGTTACCCTTTTTGGAAACTGTAATTTGGCAAAAAAGTAATCTTGATTTAAGGTTTACTTACTATCTTTTCCCCCTAATACTTTCAATCACACCTCAAACGCTTCAATCCGTTGCAATGTTTTTATCAAACAATATCAATTCATGTTATTTTTCATTATTTTAAAACAAACAAGGATATTTGTCACTTCCTATTGCCATCTTTTTTGGATTAGAAATAGCCTTGTAAGTTATGTGTGACTATGAATATTCTTTGGTCCAAATGTGCAAAAGAATTTGTCAAGATTTTGGAAATACCATTATTAAAACAATAGAAACCCATCTTTTTTTTTCAGTAGTGGAAAACGTTCTCAGATTGTTCACTTGAGAAAAAATTGAATACCACACTGTAGAAATACTTCATTCATCAAAGTGTAAAGTATTATCAGCCAAATATACTTAAAGTATTATAGTAAAATTATATTCTAATTTACTGAACCTACTAGACTCTAGTGTTATAGCATAACATTGTACTGTACTTAATAACCTTCCATCATTGATGATATAAGATGAGAGACACAAACTGGAGGTAATGCAACACGTGCAAACAAGCACAGGATGCATAAAAACACTCACGAAATTGGTACACGTGCACTTTGCTGCTAAAACCATAAATCACTGCCAAGTGATGTATCACTCCTTCACATCAGACCACAGAACATACCATCAACACACTGTGAAAAACAAAAGTAGTGGGTGGGTGTTTTCTGACTCCACCATCTTTGCCAACTCTGGACTTAACTGTAACAATAACAGTAACAGTAACTGACGTTGTCTCTCTGACCTTCACAGTCTATCACATCCTTTGCTCACTGATGGCAATCTTTGTCTCCTGCGGGTGCCTGAGCACCGTGGGAATGGACCTCCTATTTCGCAGCCTGACATAAAGGTCATTTATTCACATTGCTCTGCAGTCTGGCGCTCCCATGTGAACGCTCACAGGCAAGTACAAGAAACGAAACTCTGTGTGACACTCACTTGACTCTGAAGTCATCGGCTGCCAGCTTGGCATTATCAATCTCCAGCAAGATACGGGCGTTCTCCAATGTCTTCTTTCTTAACTGAGTAGGGAACATGGTGCAAAGTTAATGAAGATCTGGCATCAAGTTCTACAGATGATATGCACTTTTTATACTGTAAATGTGCTGGTTTATTTACTGTAAAAACACACATGCTCTGACAAAAAAAACCCAGAACATTCACATCCATCTGGTTGCAGGAGCTTTGTGCTCCATTACTCATCACTGCCTTCAACTAAGTACCTTTTTAACAAGATGGGGCCTTTAAAACAACTGGATATTATCACGTGTCAATATGCAAAAATTGTGCTGCCGTCAGCGGCTTTGAAGGTTTCTGCTTCATCAAACAACCCTCCTTTGCACGATTAATAAAGTATAAATTATTATTATTATCATCATTATTATTACATTTTTCTTGCATTTGATTCTTTAAGGTGCTTCAAGAAAGTGTATGGGCATCCCAATATGGTATCAGGTGTTTAGGTAGAAAGATGAACACAATCTGAAGCGAAAAAGGCACCAGCACACTGAAAAGGTGCATTATGTATTGAGTGCCATTACTGTACATTGTTTCAACAATACATCTTCATATTCAATATGTGACTAAGAAGATTTATATTTAGGCTTCACCTGATTTAATATAGGTTGATATTGGATAGAGCACATCAACTACATCAACATGACAAAAATCCCTTCATGTGACCACATGCACTGTGTGTTGCCCTGTGCTTTTATTATATCATATCATTGTGCTTTGTGTTTTTGTATTGTATTCTTCTTTTTTCTCCTTCATGCTGCAACGGATGCTGGTAACTTTAATTTCCTTACGGGAGCCATCCCAAAGGGATTAATAAAGCTAAGTCGAAATCTAAGTCTAAGTCTATGCACGCATTAAAATCACTGGAGTGCAATCAAATGCTCCATGAAAGACAGTTGAGTTCTTAATTCTATCCTACAAACACTGACCTCCTGCCCGATGGCATGTGCCTGGGCCATCAGCCCCTCAATGTCATGCCTTTTTGGAGTTTTCTCCAGCATGAGCTGCTTGATCTTCATCTCCAGTTCAGCGTTGGACCTCTCCAGCGAGCGCACCTTGTCCAGGTAGCTGGCCAGCCGGTCGTTCAGGCCCTGCATGGTCTCTTTCCCACTGGCGGCACCACTGAGGCCGTTGAAGGAGAGGCTGGAGCCCAGCATGTTGAGGCCATTGCCCATTGAGAGAGAGCGAGACAGAGACAGTGTGCAGATGGAGACGGGAGGCTTTGAGCGGATACTGCGTCCGCTGTCTCTCACAGACATGCTGGAGGAGGGCTGACGCACCGAGTAGCTGCGCACAGAGAGGTTGGATGTCATGGTGGTCCACTGCAGAAGATCAAGATGAAAGTAGAATCAGTGCTCTTATGAAACTCTTATGTCAGCCAATCTACAGTAAAGCACAGATAGAACTTTTGTTTCAATGCGCAGGACAAAATCTGAGACTTTGGCTTTAAATATGCATTTGACGTGTCAATGCAGCAGACAAGAATGAACAGAAAAAAAGTTAAAGAATTAACTTTTAATCAACTTTTAAATCAACATGGACAAAAAGTCCCCAAAGTGCTGAAAAAAATGACAGTTATTCCGGCATTGTTTTGTTTTCTGCATTTTGTTTTGTTTTTGCATCTTCATGCTTGTTTTGTATGTGCAGTTTTGTGTCTCTCTGCAGTCATGTTATGAATCTTAGAGCCACCTAGAATCACAAGTAATTTAGCATCTCTTTGTGGTCTTTTTGTTTCTGTCTGTAGTGTGCCTCTTTGTAATTGTTTTGCATCTATCCTTTATATCGCATCTGTAGTTATCTAATATATCTCTGTACTTGTTTTGTTTCTCTTTGCGGACGTTTGATTGACTTTCAAACAAGAAATTTTAAAACTGTTTTAATTTTTTAATTTCCGTTTTAATTTTTTAAAACTTTAATCATAGAATTGTTCAGTAATCTATCTCTATCTCTCAAGACAGCTGCAAAGTGGGTCTTGTGGTGAGTCAATTGCCTTATGATGGTTAAACTACAAGTGCTGATTGTTAAGCATTATGTGTCTGTTCTTGTTATTGAAATAGTACATAGAACAATATAGAGGATCTACCACATGTCAGGCCTCCATCTGTGTCAGAATAGCTGTGAGTTTTAAATCTGCTTGATACTTGAAAACTTTTTCATTCTGTGATATGAAGTCTATAATTTGATGAGTAAAAACAAAGGACAAAGTTCAGCATAGTACTTACATCGAGTTCAGTTCTTCACAAGGTCCTCTGTTGTGCTGCTCGGTCAGGTTTCAATCCTGATGGTGAGTGACCGTTGTTTGCTGCTGGACCAGATTTTCACAGGTGAGTTTGGATGGAGTTTTGGATGGGTGGAGCCACTGTATGTCCAACCCACAGATTGTAGCAACAAGGGGGATGAAGCAACTTGACACCTCGAAGAGGAGTGGAAAAGAGAACTGTGGTGCACACGAACTGAACAATTCAGCATCAAATTTTTAAATGCAGTTGATTGTCTGCCCCATTGCAGGTTTGCAAACAGCAGCTGTAAGTTGAGACACTTGATTAATTTCCTGTAACAGTAAAACACACACTGACACACACTGAAACACACAACTTCCCCAGGTCTTCGTCCGATCTGTAAGGTGAAACTGGGAGGACAAACTGTTGTGGCCCGGCGGGAGGAAGCAGGAATGGAGGGACAATGGAGGGACAATGGAAGGACAGAATAAAAAGAAAATGAAGACCCCTGAGAAATGCAAGGCGTAGGCCCGGCTGAACTGGAAACCCGGTTTACACACACACACATACACCCACACAGTGTCAACTATCTCTTAGTCTTCTCTTGCTGTTATACAGTATGCAGTCCCCTGTTGCTGTATTGTAACATTCCTCTGGTGAGTATTGTTCTCTTTGTATAGAATCAGATCAAACAGTGACACACACGCATGCACGCACGCACGCACACACGCACGCACACACACACACAGACACACACACACACACAC
>NC_045737.1:18363384-18365100 GCF_008692095.1 Etheostoma spectabile | reverse complement strand
CACACACACACACAAAAACCAAAAACTACTAAAACAACAACACTGAAAAAGGACAACAATGATTTCCAAGGTGTTGAGATAATTCACATGATCAAACCCAAATTTAGCCGCAAATAAAGGAGGAGAAAACGTTATTTCAAGGTTGAAAGCTAATTTTTTGACTGCTTAGTGTGAAAAGTTGCTTTGTGCAGATTGTAGCCTGAATATATAGAAGTACGGTTTCCGGCACAATAACATGAATGCCATAACTCTGTTCAGCAGTTCACAATGAGGTTGAATCAAGTTGAAAAAAGTCCTAACAAAAAGTCCTGTTACTCTGCCAGACTATTGTACTGGATTGCATAACATTGTATCTGTGTTTGTAGCAAAGCAAACAGCTCTTAAAACAGTACTATCAAATACATACTGCAGAAAAACACGTCATTACATACTTAAAGCATGCATCCTTTTTCAAATGAAATCTATAGGGATCATGATTTTTTCCATATGTAGCAGTGGTTTTCAACTGGCCACCATATTACGATTCAGCATGGATCTACTGCCACCTTTTGGGTGAAAAAAGAGCTGCAGAATTGAATGATTGTTATGGGCACATCATTATTAAAGAACCTCTTTTCACTTATTGTAACACTTCCGTTGATTTAGCGTTAAAATAAAAACTTTTTGTTGTTTTTGTTAGTGCAGCTTTTAGCACATTTTTGGTTCAATTGTACTGCTACTGTCAGATTATAACAGTTTCTACAATGACAAAAGTACTTTAAAAACCTTTACTGTAAAGCATAGATAATTATAATTCAACAATATAATAGGATTCTTAAAATAGGTATATTTTTATTCATTATTTATTAACTTTTATTTTGCCAAAAAACAATCCCACATGCATAATGAGCATGTTAACTTTTTGTACTTTAATTATATTTTGATGCTAAAAGTAAAATTAAGAATGACAGCAACTGTGGTATTGTCCCTTTTACTTAAAGTACTCATACTATGCTTTTTGGCTTTTCCCCTTTCCTTTATTGTGTTATATATCTTTTTGTGCACATTATAGGTTTACACAATGAAAAAGCCCAAAGTCTACTCCAAAGGGACTTAACCACCTTCCAGAGAAAACACTGTTCACCAACTGCTCCAAACAGCTCTATAGTCCAGCCTTTAGAAACGCTCATCATGTTGTAACACGTTATAATGCTGCATTATTATGGAACCCGTGCAAAGGAGGGACCTGCCCTTCAATAGTTACACAAGGTAAAAGAACCCAATTTGTTCAGGTCCTATCCCCTGACCAGTTGGCTAACCTAACCTTAACCACTCAAGATCAACCCCTGACCCCAACCAAACAGGCTGTTTTGTAGGGTGGGACTTGCCTAGTTACATGGGATCCATAAAAACGCTTTAATGCTCGCCTAGCTGCTAGTGTGGCACGCCCTCAAACGCTGCAACTGATTATTAAACAACATAAACCTCTTCTCATACAACCTCTACGTACAATTACGGACCTGAAAATGAGAATAATATGAACACTTTAAGTAAAAGATCAGATTTTTTCTTTGTTAAGCTAAATAATACAATGAAATATCTATGTCTTTGAAAATCTGAGAACATGTTCACCATGGAAACCTGATCTTTCAGCGTGTTATAGTGCAACCATTTATTCCTAACATGCAGCAAAACAAGCATTTCTACCTCCAACATGCTTCAGGAGAATGATTTATA
>NC_045737.1:18345749-18363374 GCF_008692095.1 Etheostoma spectabile | reverse complement strand
CTGCTACAGCTTCATATGAATCAAGCTAAAGTGCTGTGATATTTCAAAAAACGTTCTCTCCCCCAAAATAAACACATTCTGGGAACTCTGGAGTCCTGTGTTTATTTTTGCATAGTGCTTGGTTGGCCGTCGGCCTGGGTAAAGTGAATCATATGTTTCAGCTATTTCCTTGCTTTTCGTCAGCCTTCTTTCTGCTCTTGTGCGCTACTGTAAATGTCATAGTTTACATTTCTTTGTTTATTTCTCTGTATTTCTATGGTATACTATGTACTGACCTACCCATAGTCCAAAGTCGATTACATTCATTTTGCTTTATTTTGGCTTTGTTTGGAAACTTGATACCAAATTCAGTTGTGCGCAACTTTTATAGCCTGGGTTAAATGGTAGGCCTGTGCAACATCCACATTTAAACAAAACACCCTGATCCACAAAGTAAATTCATTGTGGTCCAGTTTACCTAAAAAAATGACATTTCGCCTAAAAATGTTCACTCATGTAGTGTTAACCCCACCACTGTTGTTTGTTGACGTGGTCCTGCTCTGAAGCCTCAGATAGTCTAGTTCTGAACAAAACATTTAGTCAGGCTTTAGTCTGAAAGGAGTTCTAATTGCTGGTTTTCGCTCCTGTGTCACCAAACAGCTGATGGATGGTGTTACATTTAGATATGAGTCTACGAGAAATAAGTAACTGTTGTTGGAAGAAAACAACAAAACTATGCATTTTGAAGCTGTATGAAGTTTACAAGTGATTAAAAACTAAACTAACCATTGTCCTAAAAGTCCAGAGTTTTTTCTTCCAAATTCAGAGCAATATTTGAAGCAAGGGGTCCTTGATTCGGACAGGACGTGGACAAAAGTACGTCTAGCCAAGTTGTTTTATTGGCTGCATGTTGATGCTTGATTTTATCATCTGTAGCTAGCATGTTCTGCTTCAATTGGCCAGGTGATAAACCTTTAAAAGGGCTTTCTCTACAACAAAGTAAAACATAAGGCTTAGCCCCACTTTAATAATTGTGTACAGTCCCTAAAATGTTTATTTTATGATAACTGATTACCTGTGTTTCCTGATGATTCTTTCACACCTTAAATATTAATATACAGTACACAAAGATAGCCTTTTTGTAATTACATTTAGCACAACGTACTCAGTTTGGTGGTACAATGAGATTTTTTCTTTTATCTCATGAGATATTCTTAAAATGTATTTTGCAAATTATTTTATTTAGGAGTTGAAACTGACGTTATCATGCTCATCAGCCATTTAGACTTTAGACTTTGCATGCCCTGAGCTCAGTCAAATAATGTCCTCAAGTGAAGCAGAGGAAAAAAATTAGAAGACCTGCCAGCATAATGCAGCGTCTGAAATAAACTTGAGGAGAAGGAGGAGGGTCCTGATGAAGATGGCTCACATTGCAATCTTTCACAGAGGTCTTGTTGACTGTTTTGCAGGGGAGAGCTCATCAGCGTGAAGGAGAGAAATGTGAATACGCAGAGACGAGGGGCACTGCAGTGTATCTCCTCATTAGGTGGGCGACGCTGTAATTCAGAGAGCGAGCAGCTCTGCAATCAGGGGCCTATTCATTAGCATAGGGGGCCCGCTTTCATCTGTAACCACTTGATGCTGCCAATCACCAAGGTGGACGCATTACACGATGACAAACCGGGGCGGCTTAAACGCTCTGGGATGCTTGTGCATAGAGAGAAGACATGCATAAATGCTGCCTCGAGTTCTCATATCTGAGAGGGACTTTAATGGGGAAGACATGTGCGTTTTTACAGTGTAGTGCTGGCAGGTGGCCCAAACTATATCAGCCTGGTAATCTCTCCGCTCAGCATATAGACAGCTTTTGTTCTAAAATTTCATAAGAAGGAGCTTCATTTTCCTGAACAGGTGCCCTCCTGGATAGAAATGATTGAAGTGATTGTTTGAAAAGTTGAGTTCAAAGATAAAGTTTAAGAAAGAATAAGAGTAGCCTACTGATATGGCCTATGTGGTGGAATTTCTAGAAACACCAAGTTGTGGTATGATGAGACAAAGGGAAAGCTTAGAAAACTACAGGTCATTCATAAGTCACAGGTCAAGGTACATATTCATCGAATAACCAAACCTCTTCATGCATAAATACATATGTGTCTCTACACAGACGGATCTCATGAAATAGCGCATGTATGTACGTCAATTCGTATGCCATTATTGCCGTGTAATCAAGACGCATACTCGCTGTTTTTCCTCCCCTGACTTACATTACCTTGCAATTGCGTGGGAATTTACGCCGTGGCGAGTAGTACGAAAGGGTGAAAATCTGCTCAGGGAGGTTGGTCGTGGTGGTGGATAGGTAAAATGCAAGACTTTCACACAGGAGACCAGGGGTAATGTCCCGTGTCATGTTTCCTAAACTCAGCCGTTGGTTTCTTTTTTTAACCAAAGCTAACCCTATTCTTCTTTTCCCAAACCCAACCGCGCGTCACGATTCCTAAACTAAACCGTTGCTTTCTTCTTGCAATAACATGCCAAGTGGCGTGTATGTTTACGTCCGCAGTGTCAACGTAGACACACATGCTCAAAAAATGTACAACGTTTTTAAGTGTAATGAATGGTGGGGGCAGCAACTAGTTTGGACAGATGCAAAGCCAGAAAATGACTCAATTTTACAATTTTACATTTGAGGCTGTATTTTTTTCCCAGAATGATTTGGGTAGCTATCTATGGCCAATTTCACCGTGTTGTCCTGCTGCTTTCCTGTTTGATAATCCTCTCAGAAAGATGTTTGACAACCTTAAAGGTTGGGCAGAAGCACAAAAATGCCAAAGATGTATTTGATGGGATTTAAATAGTACCGTTAGCCTACATCATTTGCATACCAGAGAGCACTGAGCGTTTTTTTTTTTACCTGCAAAAACATCCTGCTCTTGGTCACAAATCTTTAAAGGGGTAGTTAGAAATGTTGGGTAAAAACACTTATTTGCTTTCTTTATAGACACAGGATCAATAGCACTCTCACATCTGTACGCTAAATATGAAGCTGGCGCTAGAAGCTTGTTAGCTTAGCTTAGCCGGAAGTCTGGAAACAGGGGGAAGCAGTTACCCTGGCTGTGTTCTAGAAAAGTAAAAACAACAATTTGCTATTTTTACAGGGCTAAAATCACTGGGGATGTAGCTCTATTTTTTGGCTGGGAGCAGTTGCAACAAACAAAGGGCTAGCTTTTTTATCCCACTGTTTTCAGTGTTTTTGCTAAGCTAAGCCAAGTGGCTACTAGTCTATTAATAAAGTGGCAATAACCCGCCCCTTTTAATGGACAACCATAGGACCTGATTTAGGAAGAAAATATGAACTGTAGTGAATGGCTAGAAACAAATAAGTGTTTGATCCGGTTTGAATCGAGCCACCCATGAGGGGAAGGACTCTGTCTCGCTCATCAACCTTAACTAAATCTTAGCAAGCAAGCAAATAAATGTATTTCCCAAAAATGTGGAGCTATTGCTTTAAAAGAAAACTAATTTAAGGGATCCTTTGTGCATTTTACGTGTTTATGTAAAAAATATATACCGGCCTCATCCTCAGATTTTCTTAAACTCTAAAAAAAAAAAATCAACATCTCGTCCAACCTCAAAAATCCTGTATGAATGCTGGGCTAATGGTTGCTCGGGGGCTTGTGAAACTAGTAATGCATGGATGTGGCACATTCATGAATTTACTTTAGGGGTAAAAAAACAGCACATTGATTCAGTTTGGAAAATCCAGATCTAATGATATCCTTTAACTCAAAGTATCTCATTCGTTCTTCACATTGCAGCCCCTTAAGTGCTGTCAATCAATGTAACAACTGTGGATAATCTGTGTTAAAAGGCCTCATAAAAGCCAACAAGCTGCCAGATCAATAGCCGCGCTCATAGTATTGATTACATTTCCTGTTAAGTACAGCATGTAAATTGGAGATGATGTGCAGGTTTGTCGCAGAATATTGCTCTCAATAATAGGTTACTGCAGGTACTTAACCTCTGACAGACGACCTTTCGATTTGTGTAGCTCCATAAAAACAGTATATGCGTATAATATATGTGGAGATGCATTCACATTTCTGTCTTTGAAAATGTGTGTTCATCCAGACATTGTCACACACACACACACAATCTTGTTCTCTCTGCATGAGTCAATTAAACCTGATACTAAATTGTTCATTTTTATAACAGCTCTGATACATTTTATTAAACTGTAGCAATATTTACAATGTACAATCACTGACTTATTTCATTTCAAGACACATTTAAAAGTGCTTTTTTTAAAAGTGAAGTTTTGTTCTGAATAAATAAGAGTTTTCTGACAACAATACAACAACAAACAACAGTAAGCTGCAAATGTGCTCATCACCAATACAAAACAAATGCTGAGGTTTAATTGTAATACTGCTACAACACTCCCTTGTTTCATATTGCGGCAATATGATTAAAATACCTTTTATGAGTGGGTAAACAAAAGGAAAACAATCCTGACCTGATTCAGTGTTTTGTGTTCCACCAAAAAGAGGAAAAACTAAATAAAAGTGGTCTTCTTTTCTTCTCCATGTTAGCATCAAGATGGGACATTTCTCCACAATCTGCTGTCTTTAAAAGACAAGTCCGCTTAGCAGTCTCACAGCAAAGAAGAATCCAACTGATTGAAAAGAGATCACCTAGATCCTGCATGCCCTGGGCGATTAGACTCCCAAACAGAGCCGATTACTGACAATACGTCCCAAAGGAATTTTGTTTTCACTACATCAGAGTGGTTACGATGCGAAAAAGGAGACGCAGGAGGTCAGCGGCTGATGGGAAGCTGTGGTAAAGGGATGGACGGGTGGGCCAAGTGGCCCGGGGCGGTGAGGACGGAGAAGGGATGAGCTGCACGAAGAGGACAAAAGGAAGAACATGAGTTTGTGTAGCAACGTTAACATGTTAATGTAATTTAGTTAATGAGGGATAACAACTCCTGAATGATGATTGAAGCCACAGAGGAACATTTTGTCCAATGTAAGGAAAGAAATCCAGGATATTTAGACTGTATATTCTTAAAACTACACGGTGTTTCAAACTTTAGGCTTAAACACATTATCACAATGTCCTTTGTAATTCATTTCAATCAAGTCAGTTTTATTTATATATTCCAAAATCACAAATCAAACATTTGCTTAAAAAGGGCTTTACAGTCTGTAGGCTACAGCAGACTTTCTATTCAGATGATAAAAAAACTCCCCTAAAAAAGCCTTTACCGAGGAAGAAAAAAGGAAGAACCCTCAAGAAGAGCAACAGAGGAAGGATCCCTCTTCCAAAATCCTTTGCATTTTCCATTTGCATATTTCTACTCAAGTGCAAACAAAATGGCATTATACATTTTGCTGTACAGTTGTGACAAACTTCAATATGTACACACCAAAACACACTTTATACTATATTTAAAACATCTATATATATTTTTTTTTAATTCTTGAACTTTAATCCTTTGTTTGTTTTCCCTTTCCATATTTATATTCCTATCTTAACTATTATTCTTTATTGGATATTGTATCTGTAATTTTTGTAGTAGCATATTATAGGGTAGTTTAAATTATAACAATATGCATCATATTTTAGATACTAATCATGTTTTTATCTGCCTGATAACTAGTAACTACAGCTGTCAGATACACGTAATGAATATAAAAAGTGAAATATATTCCATGTGAAATGCAGTGTAAAAGAAGTATAAAGCGGCAGGTACAAGTACCTCAAATTTCCAAAAACAGCTGATTATGAAGTTAAAATGTTGGGAAATTAATATAATCAAAGCATTTAAAGCAGTGCATGTCATTCTGCCTTTCATATATTATGTTATCATATACTTCTTTTTCTTTGTGCAACAATACCACAAACTCAACAGAATGGAACTGACATAAAGACCGTTAAACTCACTGTCCAGGTATCCATGCAGGGCGAATAGATGTGGTCGGTCCGGGCTGCTGAACTGTGAATAGTGGATATCGTCTGGCAGCGATGGAGGCATCCTGGACATCGGAGTGTTCTGAGAGTAGCCACACTGAGGGGGCTGCTTTTTGTGTCTGGCACGGCAGTTCTGAAACCAAACCTGGTGAAATAATAAGGATACTGTGAACAAGCAGCAAGCAGGGGGGAAATGCAACAACACTGGAAATCACGAGTGCTATTCCTCTCACCACATCCCATTTATTTATTTATCAGTGTGGTGCGGGAGGATTTTATCCATCAGCATAATGGTTTTAGAGTGCAAAACCTAAAACGAAAATACACTCACTCTGAAGTATGACACTGCTAACCTTCACTGGTCATTAAAGAGTTTAAGAGTTGAAAATGGTCTGAAGTCTGGTCAGACCACCTGATAACCCAGAGAATGCCATCTCTCACTTGACCATCCCACAGTTAAAAAAAAAAATATGTATTATCAGTTTTGTCTCAAGTAGTTTTGTCTCAAGAATGCAACTAAGGGATATATAGTGCTACAGATACGAATCATTAGTTTCCATCCAAATCTGGGGGGTCACAACTTGATAAACTTAGGATACAAATTAAAACAATTTAAACTTTCAAAACATTTTACCCTTTATTAAATACATATATATAAATACTATACAAAGAAAAATTTAAAGGGGTGATAAGCAACAACGTTTAACAACTCATCTAAATTAGTTTTCATAGATCATTCCACCCCGACATGTGGAAGTCTGGGGGAAATTCACTGGATATAGGTGGTGATCTGCCTGAAACAGGGGTATTCAATTAAGATTCAAAAAGGTCCAGTTAGAGAAAAAATTCTCAAGCAAAGGTCCGGAACATCATAATGTCTAATATGCCTTATTCAGTGCTATATACTTTGAAGCAGCCTAGAAGTAGTATCAACATCTGTATGAAGTCAACATCTGACTTTCAAATAAAAAAAGGAGTACAATTCAATAATATTCCAACAATGTATATTGTTACTTTCCATATTGAACTGGACTCTTTAATCATAAAATAATAAAATCTTTTTTTTTTCTCTTTTCAGGTAAAATAAGGTTTGCATTTAAAAATTAAATAAAGATATTTTGAAAAGCCATCTTAAAATAAAGTGCTTACTTTTAGAAGAAAAAAAAAACTCAGCTGCATTTCAAATATAAGCAATCAACAAATATTAACAACTAAACAGCTTTACCAAAACAGCTTTAACACTTCTAACTTACAGGTGTAGGTGGAGCTGAACATGGTCAAAATGTACAGTGCCACTTTCCTCTGATCTGGGAAAATGGTCTCTGAGACCATTTGGAACCAGAAAGTGGCAGGGACAGCTCGTCCAAACTGCTCCTTCAGGGCCAAATCTGCTTGGAGATGGATCAGTTGCAGCTGGAGAGCCCCAACATTTACCCACCTGAAGTGCTGTGTGACTTCCTTTAAGAACTCAGTGACATCTGTGATAAGCAATGGGTTCTAAATGAACAGGATGAGCTGCTGTCCAAGGCTGAAGCTGTCAAAACGTTTGCTGAAGTTTACCATCAGCTTGTCAACAAAGTCAACAAATGTAGATTGATCTCTCACCCTGAACCTGTTCCTTCAGTGATGGAAAATGTGCACAGTCTCTCTGCAGGTCTAACTTGAAGACCTCAAGTCTATTTTTGGAAGGAGAGGACAGCTGTCATCCAGTCACAAACTGAATTGTCCCTGCCCTGTAGCTTTAAATGTAGTTCATTCAGGTGTTCAACCAAAAAAGCCAGGGTATCCATGTTCTTCTCATCTTCCAAAAATTGAGAAAACGGTGTTGCCTTCTGGTTCTTCAGCTATGAAAAGAAAGCTGCAATTTTCTTTTTGCCTTTGCAGATCCATCGGACATTGTTGTGCAGAAGCAGGTCATCAGCATTTGCATCCATCTTTCTGAGGAATTCCCTGAGCATGCAATGCTGATGGGAAGAGGATGCCCTGAGGAAGTTCTCATCCTTGTGTTCATCACCTCAGCATACTCGTGTGAGGGTGGCGCACAGGACTGTTTGGTGAATTATGCAATGTAAGAGATGAGCTCAGGATTGTCCTCTTTCATTTTTGCCACAGCTCCTCTATCTGTCCCAGCCATATCAGGGGCTCCATCTGTGGTTATGGAAACCACTTTTTTTGATTCCATTACCTCCCTGCTAACATCTTCTTTAAGGCCAGGCAGATGTCCTCTCCTCTTGTACCGGTATCAAGGGATGTAACACCCAACAGGTCAACCCATTCTTCTTACTGTTGAAAAATCTCACATAAACTAACAGCTGAGCACTGTCAGACAGACACATCAGTTGACTCATCTACACAGGTTGCCTTGCGAATTGCTTGATCCAGCTGTTCTAGCACATCCTTGGTTAACATTTCTGTTTTTCATGTGGCTGTTGATGCCAACATGGGGATTTGAGGGATTTTTTCACAAAATTCTTGTTTCCCCTCCTGTAAGGTCTCAGTTACTGCACTCATGCACTCCTTGACAATTCCTGAGTCTGTGAAAAAATCTTTTATGTTGTCCCAAAATTCAGGCAACTTTAGGGAACCTTCATTGGCACGTTGTTGGGTGGTGAATCATTGTGTCAGGACTCAAACATATTGGTGGATTGATCACATTGGGCTCTTCAATCATGTATTTTCTGTGCCCTCAGTTTGGATTTGAGTGGGTATGATTGTTCAAAAGATTTGTGCTTTGTCTCGTTGTGGCACATCACATTCCTGCTTTTAATTATAACAACGATCTCAGAGCATATGAGGCAAACCGGTTTTGAACTCCCAGTTGGAAGCATGAACACATGAGAGTCTGTCCATTCTGGATTAAAAACTCTGTTTTCCCTTTAATTTTTTCTAATTTTTGAACAAGCAATGGGAAACTTCTTTCACTTACTTGACTCTTTTGTCTCCGCCTTTTCTACTTGGCTATTTTTTGAATTTTATTTGAGTTTTTAGACTCCCAAAACTCAAATAAAATTCAAAAAATGTAAAGATGTGTATATCAAAAAAATACTGGCATCTTCATGAGCCTTCAAAAGGTATTATGTGAGTATTATATATTGCATATTCTAGAGCTAATGTAGCATAATGTATAGTTCAAAGCGGTTTGTGGTTTGCTCAATCAAAGATTGTTTTCCCCTTTTTAAATAGTTTAATCGGAACAATTTTCAGAGGCCTAAAGTGTTAAAGAAAAGTCCATTGAACATCTCACAACCCCTTAAAAATCTTTCAACCTCCAGCTAGGGACCATTAGTCTAAGAACTTTTAAAATTGCATCATAGAGTGTTTTACTATTTCCTACCTGTATGACTCGTCTGCTCAGACCCGTCATTTCTGCCAGTTTCTGTAGAGTCTGAGCGTCAGGGTTGTTGTCCTGAGCAAATTGAGATTGCATCACCTGCGAGGACACACAGTCATGGATGTCATGAACCCACACAAACACACACAAACACACATACACACACACACACACACACTGGTACCACTGCACCCACACACCTGCAGTTGCTCAGCAGTGAACGATGTCCGCGCCCTCTTAGCTGGTTTTGGTTGGCAGTCCTGATCAGAGGGCAATGCTCCTTCCAGAGTCAGTCCTGTGCCTTTAAGAGAGCACAGTCACAACAGGTCACATACTGACACTTCACCAGAAAACTACATTTCACTCATTATATTGTGAAATTACACACATCAACATAGTTATAAGTTTTACAGGCCAATTTTCTTGCGGCTCAGCTTTGTCCAAACAACCCATGTAACAAAACGTTTTCTTGCCAACCACCGCACAGTCCAAAGTTTTTATACTGTTACGGCCTACATTTTACTCACTGAAAGCACAACAGAGAGCAGACTCACACTACAGCAGTGATCATATAAGAAATAACAAGGTTGGTATGTATTTTAGGATCCATATGGAACATAACAGACTTTTGCTTTTTTGAGACAGGTAACATGATGAACTGAGGATGAAATGGTCCTCTCTGTTGTTTTCTAACTGTGATTATTTTTCTTAGACTTCCTCAAAACTACCCTCTTTTCCGAGTTAAGTTACCTGTCCTAAACCATTTAATCTCTGTTCAAACCCTCAGATCTTTACAATATCTTGAATTCAATAAGTTAACATAGATCAAATATTGGTATGGTATGGTATTCAGTGTTGAAAACATTTTTTATATAATGATGCATTTATAATGAAACAAGGTTCCTTGTATTTTAATATTCCACTTGATATACCTGGATTGAGATCAAAGGCAACATATCTGTTTTGTTGTCAGCCAGTGTGGAAAATAACTTATTTTTTACTAGTAATTCAAACTGAGAAGTGGGCAATATTTACTATGATTGTTACCATTTTCTGCGGCCCTGCGGAGGTTGTCGAGCATGATGTTGTAGTGGCTGCGGCAGAGCACCCTTCCCTCCACCAGGCCGAACTCCTCCCCGGTGGACAGCTGCCTCTTGCAGGAGAAGCAGGCGAAACAGGCCAGGTGGTACACGCTGCCCCGTGCCCGCCGAACCCAGTCACTGGCGTACACCTGCCGGCCACACTGGGCGCACTTAGTGCCGAACCTACTGTGAGGAAGAAGGAAACAGGCAGGTGATGGTTGGTTAAAATTACAGATGACCTGATCCTTTTCAGATTATTTAAAGATTGAGTATCTGTTAACCAAACCCTATTCAGTATTTTTCATTATTTTATAGTACAGCTACACAGCACACTGAGGCTATTTACATTCCATCAGTAAAACTATAATTCTTTGATGGTCTGTGATATTATTTCAACACAGTTTGCTGTATTTTGTATAACAGCTACACAGAGGAGTGTTCTTGTTGATCTGGAAGCTTTCCAGAGTAAACTAAATTCTAAAGTTCAGCTGCAGTTTTTCAACCAACAGCATCTCTGTGTATCTTTCAGTCTTGGTGTCCTGTAGGAGGGGTGGTGAGGTGGCTTTTTAATGTCTGTGCTCAGTAGCCAATTGTCTCTTTATTTGTCCTTGCCTTAAAAAGGTGTCTGTGTGCGGTGGTGGAAGAAGTATTCAAATCCTTTACTTATGTAAAAGTACTAATACCACACTGTAAAAACACTATGTTACAAGTAAAAGTCCTGCATGGAAAATGTTACTTATGTAAAAGTATGTACGTATCATCAGGGAAATGTTCTTAAAGTATAAAAGTAAAAGTACTCATTGCAGAAAAATCAACACAATTTAGAATCTGGAAACGATCAAAACAGTTCCGTCAATCAACTAAGTGTTGAATCAGCTAATCATTTCAGGCCTGTACTGTATATTGTTGGGTAGTTTAATATAAAATTAATCATGATCTTTTACAAACTGCATGTGTTCTGTGTACAAAAAGTTTAATCAATAAAGGAACTAGTAACTAAACCTGTCGGATGAATGCAGTGGAGTAAACATGTTTCTCTCTAATGGAGGAGAAGTAAAGTATAAGTACCTCAAGTTTGTACTTATGTAGCCTACAGTACTTGAGTAAATTTACTTAGTTACATTCCACCATTGTGTGTTTTTTTTTTTTAAAGAATATGCACAATGTGACCACAATATGAACTAAAATAATAAACTTTTCATGAAGGTTCTCTCTACTGAACACAAATAATGTATAGTTAATATTAAACAATGCAGTTAATATTGTACATTAGTGGTGCAAATTTTCAAAATAATTTGCCATCAATCAAACTACCAAATCTCATTGACATGCAGTTGAGGGTGTGGGGGCAATCAATTTAGCTCTGTCAGTAATCCACCTCTTTTAATTTGAGGGTTGTGTTCATTGTCATTTTACAGTCTGGGAATTTGTTTCACATGGTTTAGTTAGTGGTCTGCTGTGATGTATTATGTAAGGCCTTGTCGACTAAAAGCCCATCATGGTCCATGCAGAACGTATTTTTCGCTGAGAAAATCGTGTTGAGTCCAAAAGTTGATCTCGGAGAGCAAAGATCAATTAGCTGTAAAACCCCCTTGAAGAATAAACCAAATTATGTACAATCATTCATCACCTGGATGAAATAATATTTAAGTCATTAGACAAGGTTCCACCTGTTTCTGAAGATGTATTATTCTCTTTTAAAGGTGAAGTGCCATCCAATAACTCTTAAAAGATCTTAAAATGTAGTCTGAAATATTTTATAAAAACACGTTTTTGTCGGGATCGAAGTAGAGAGGAATTAATCTATCATGCTGCATGTCAAGAAATAATAATGGTTAAAAAAAATGATTATGATGGTAATATGCATATTTGGTCTGTCTGCATGCCTTTTTATCAACATAAAAAAGAACAGTAAGGATGGTCTTCAAGTCTCTATTTAAAGCATTGGTTTATCAGGGATCGTTTGTGAGAATTTGGGGATTTAATGGGAGATTTACAATATAGATAAAACATATCAGTATCAGAATTTTGGGTGGCGCCGACACAACTTCACCCTTTCGCTCATAAGTGTCATTTAACAGACAAATGACCATTGTGACAATTATTTTTGCCGGGGAGGCTGTTGTTTCTACTCAACAAATGCAATTGACATCTGCAGTTAAATGAATTTGCCTCGAAACTACAACGATGGACTGTAGTGTGGAGCAGTCCATAGGTTACGTGTCGTGCACAGGCAATTTGCAATATATGTTTCAGAATAAACTACATCGACATGGCGAAACAACGCGAATGTCGTTTTTTATTTAATTAAAATAAACTTTAAAGTAAATGTAATTTAGATAATCGACACATTTGAATTTAACCTCATTCAAAATATGTCATTTAATTATTAATTAGAAATGTATATACAGCCTGCACCCCCCCACACACACACGAACGCACGCACACCCACACCCACACACACACACACACACACACACACACACACACACACACACACACACACACACACACACACACACACACACACACACTAAAAATGACATCATGTTTTCAATGCCGTGACTCCATTACCGAATTAAGCTTTGGGCTAGTACTTATTAAACTAAATAGTTTTGCAGTTAATTACGCTTTCACATTATAAAATGAACTTCACCGATGATGTAAAAAATGAAAGATTATAATTTCTAGAAAATGCTCGCGTCATAAAAAAAAAATCCCTAAACAGCTAAGAATAAATTCAGAGATTTGATACCTGAAATAATCCAGTTTGCAGTAGATTTCTTTGTTTTTCACGTAGCAGCTGTTGTGTTGGCGCAGCGACGCTCTGCACACTGAACACTCCAAACACCCCAAGTGCCAATTCAGGTTGTTGACCTGTGGAGGTTCAAAAGAATACAGTCACACTCACTGGCACATGCACTGAGTGTGTGGCCGATAATCAGTGCACTGAGACTTTCGTCGAGATGTTAAACAACAGGCCATAGCCTACATTATTGTTTAATTAAAACCTCAACTAACTAGTGGTGAAGCCTTCCTTACTAATTTTTTTACAAACGGAAGGATGAAAGAAGCCTCACGAGAAAAAAATAAATAAAACGAATTATAGGACAATACTAGCCTAAGTCATAAAATTATCACCACATATACTTTGTGCCTATTTACGCTCATATTTTGTTGAGATCAATCTCAGCTAGTGTAGAAGTAAAGACAAAAACAAAGAAATGAATTACATGAAAAGCTCCTAACAAAATTAAGAGAAGGAGTTGGATCTTAAATCGTTTGTAGCTTTGCGGATAGCCTATTATCCGCAATTCTTTCTTTCTGAGAGTGTAAATATTGATCCTTTTGCCTGGTATTTCTCACCTTCAGTAGGTATCGGTCATGGATCTCCATCTCGCAACTGGCGCACTGGTTCTTGGCCGCCGGAGGAGAGCAGTGGCAGGCGGCCTCCGACGGACTGAACTCACCGGACTCCTTCTTCACCTCCGATTTAGACTGCGTCAAAAAAACACGGTTTTGTATCAAAGAGAAGACAGCGTCATCGTCATTGCTGATTTCCCCTCATGTATTTATTATTAAGAGTAGATTCACTCAAAAAAAAAAAGGTTCCGTGAAATAGTTCAGACATGGTAACATGAAGATCCAATCCTGGAAAAACACATAGCCTATGTAATATAGATTTTTTAATTTAATTTACTTCCAAAAAAGGCCTTATTTTTTATCCAGTGGCTATTCTTTATATTTAGCCCATTGCCTGCATTAATGAACTTACATGTTCACACATCCGCGCAACAAGTAGGCCTAATTCTAACATTTGGTGTTTCCTTTTGGCTACATTTTACAATACCAAGATTATTCCCGTCTTAAAAATGTTGCATTTTTTAAACTGTAATCCGAAAATGAAACGTGAATAAATGGAGTTTTGATGGCTTTAGTCTCCTCACAGATACACACAGCCTTTAGTTACTGTCTAGCTGATTAAACTTGAACCTCTGCCAAATTCAGAGTCCTGCCGAGGTTATCCCGCAGGCAAAAAGTTCAGGAAGAAGAGGAATCAAATAACCTTACACAGATTGAAAGACAAAGAAATCAAAAGGCTGCAAAGCAAACTCGTCCAGATGTTTGTGACTCACCATTTTCGGGTCTTGAACGCTGCCTATTTGGAGAGAAGATGGAGCTTGCTCTGCGCATTACGCATCTCTGCCCCAACCCACACTATATCCGGTACAAAACAACGAATAACAGTTTCTCGTGCATTTAAACCCTGGCAACAAAAGACATTTTGATGCAATTAGAAGGGAAAAAACCTTATATTTGATCGATCATTCCTCTTGTGCGCAATATAGGAGGCTCTATTCCCATGCAATCACACGCAGTGAAAAGAAAGGATGGCACTATCTGCAATTAGCGGTGGATTGAAATGCTTCGCTTGATAAGTGGCAACCCGAGTGTCAATTTCATCTGGCAATCAAGAAAAGGCAACCGAGCCACCAAGCTCAGAGAGAGAGAGAAAAAAAGGGCGCATTTTAATTTCAATAGCTGTAATCGAAAATCGAAAAATCTGAAGTGAAGAGGCTCAATTGGAGATCGGTCTATTCATAACAGACAATGTGCAGAAACTGCAGCTGATCTCGAGGCATAAAGGAGCTTGATTGTCTCGTTCTCATGATGGACCCATTTAAGTAGCCTACTTGAGGCTCCCCTGGGTGATTACAGCTGCATTCATAAACTGCCAAAAAAATCGCGTTTGGGTGGCAATCCGAAGTCCGTGTTGTCCTTCATTTTGTCAAAATTAACGGGAATGCAAGATCATGTTAATTGCAGCTACGGTATAAATATTGGAGACAGTGAAATAAAAAGAAATGGCCTATATGGGAATAGATAAACATATACTTCATACATGGAAAACCTCCCCAAAGCAGCGAAAACATCGTCCAATAATCGTCTCCAGAACATCACAAACTAAATATCCAAATAATTCCGTGATCTATTGTTCTTTAAAATCGACAAGAGGCTATATTCTCTTTCTTTCAAAAAAATAATCCAACTTCATGAACTTTGTGGCGATCAAACCAGCGGCACCAGTGTGTGCCTTCCTGACCGACTGTCCGCTGTGGTTCCTTCTTTTCGCCTCGACTCGAAGTTTACACCCTGTTCAGCCAGACAGGATGTGATGCTGCACATTGGACCGGCATGACCTGCGGGTTTACCCTCCTTTTCTGTAGGCTCACAAGAATATTCAGGGTAGGAATTCATTAAAAAATAAAGATGATGGTGATAATCTGGCTGAAATCACCCTCTACTTATCGGAAACTTCTCTCTTATTTCCTGAAAATGATGGTTCCAGACCGGAGGCCAGAATTAGTTGATGGAAATCTCTTCACTGATTGCAGAGTGATGGGGGGATAAGAGGTGTGAGAAGATAATGATGCGAACTTTACACTGCTAGTAATTATCCATCATATAGGCCTGTAGCCTACTTAATTTGTAAAGGACTTTTAAAGTTCATTTTTGCAGTCTTATCCATCTTACCTTGTTGTCCCTTTTCAAGAGAGCCTAAACAACGATTACATGCACTTTGAAATGGTTAGTGGAAGGGAAGTTCTGATAAAAGAAATCCGTTCACGACAGGATTCCATTACTTGAACTTGTGTATCGGCTGACGCTGCTTGATACCAGTGCAAAAACAAGAAAACATATATAGGCCTATATAGCCTACACTGTATATAGTATGTAAATTCATAGAGACAATATAGCCTATTGTGTGTTATCAGCTGTACAACTCTGTTCGGACATAAGATTTGTGAAACAAGTACAAATAAAGACTGAATGCGTGAATGAATGACATAAAACTTTCTTTTATTGTCTAGTTTGGCAGTCAGTCATAACAAACATTTCTTTCAGGGCTTTACATGACTTGGTATCGGATCGGTGCAGAGTTTCACATACTCGCCGAATCCGAGACCAGCATCGGAGGCATTTCCAAACGATATACCTAAACGACATCATAGGTCGATTTTCAAAGACTCCCCTCTGCTGCACCGTGGTGACAATGTTCAATTTATGAATCAATTTTATTTGTCACGTGAAACCGTTTGAGGTATAAGTCCAGTGAAATGTTATCCTAGCAGCTTCTTAGGCTTGTGAATGATTCTTCGTAAAGTAGCTAGAATGTATCCGTCAAATTGGCACATAGAAAAAGTCAGTCAGTTGAATAAACAGGCCTACAGATGGAGATGGACACAGAGATGGTCATGGCCATAGGTCGTAACTGAAAGCCATCTTCACGTTTCAATCGTTACAGTCTGATGTTTGCATTTGTAAACCCAGACCGACCGGGCTATAGCAGAGTCAGCAGGAGGCTGGTGAGTTGATTTCTCTGTCCTGATCAGCGACTTGTAGTCATGAGATGGCCGCAGACATGGTCCTGCTGGCTTGAGCTCATCTTCTACCTTTTCTCTGTTCACTCTGATGTTTATTTTGTAAAACTTGACCGGTCAGCTGGCTGCCTATCTTCCTTGGCCCAGGCTAGCAGAGTCAGGCCAGCGTCTCAAAAGTAGATGTTCCATTCCTAATGATGGGCTCACGTCCACATGCCCTCACTGCATATATATATATAATTATAACATATGTTATGTTATAATACTGTGTATGTAATATCGAACGCAACAGTTGCAGTTTAAAGACGTAAGGTAAACGTGATAGAACTAGGTAACTTTTGGCAACAAAAATACTTGGGTTAGGAAAACATTAGGGATTGGCTTAAAATGAGTGACGTAAAAACACTGAGGAGGTTATGCCACACATCATTGCATCATCTGTAAAACCTTTGAAAATGACAGTGGTTTCACAAAGGCCTCCTGTGTGAAAGTCCTGTGTTTGTTTTACTCATCTGCCACCCCAACCTGCCTCCTTACGTGGAACATTTTAAAAGATTTACATCTACATGTTTTGTCTTGATGTCATTTGTGACCTACTCCTACTTGATATTCTGTGTCTCAGTGGGGTTATTTGACGTCCTGAGGTTTCTGTTTATGCCAAGCTGTTAATAAAGCATTCCATCTTGAAAGGATTTTAGCAATTGAAGGACGAAACAAACATAACTAGAAGTTCTTATCTGACAAATGTTCCCCACTGAAATTGTGGTTTTGGTGTCCATGCACAGCACATTAAACAACACAGGCCTACTGTACTAACTAAATAGCAGGGTATCTTCCTACTTGTTTTGTGTTTCTTTTGTGTTAAAGGGAACTGATG
>NC_045737.1:18328680-18345739 GCF_008692095.1 Etheostoma spectabile | reverse complement strand
CAAGGCAATCTATGTTCTTGATTAGTCGACATTTTAGAGATTTCACAGTGACAGCATAGCACTGTGTTGAAAGTCTTACACTAAAGCTACACCTTTACATTTATTTCACAATAATCATTACAGAGTAAGAATAAAGAGACTAAAGGTTTCTTTGAAATCAATGACACTTTAATTCTAATTGATCACTTAAAAAGCATCTCAGGAGAACAGCAGAATAGCATTGTCTCAGACTCTTTGTGTTGTCAGTGTAACACAATTCAGCAGCTCTGTTCATTACCTGTATTTACCAAATGGAGCGAGGTCAACTGGTGGGCTTGCCTAGATGAAGGAGGACTTAAAGAAGGAGGGAAGAGTGTTATGTCACCTGCATTATTATCACTCTTTAGTGATGATGTGCAAGAGACGGTTGTTGATCTTTGACCTTTTAAGAGACAGTGATTTCTTGTTATATGACCAAGTAAATAAATCAGGAATGAGGCTGTTTTGGACCATTTTCATCTTGACAAATGACAAGTAGAAAATACATTTTTTAGCTTCTAAAGCAATTTACCTCAAAGGTGTTGTTGTGAAAGCCTCTAAAACAGAGAGTTTGTCAAGATAAAATGTCATCAGTATTAAATAAACTAATTAATAAATAAATAAATAAGTATGCAGCATGACAATATAATCCAAGTACCAAAAGCAATGTACCCATTATGCAGAAAGGCCCATTTCAGAATTATATTACTAAATCATAATTACAAATTTATTTAGTTTATCAATTTTAATTTTGTGCCTGGTTAAGGTGTGGCTTATTTTAGCTACATTATATATAACTGGGTGGCTGAATAATACACAAATTATTTAGTTGATTAAATATTGTATTAATAATCTGAACCTGCAAACGAACTAAAGCTGTCAAATAATGTAGTGGAGTAAAAAGTACAACATAATTATACAGTACAATGCTTTACAAGTATAAATTAGCATAACATGAAAATACCAAAATTGTAAGTACAGTACTTGAGTAAATGTAATAGGTTACATTCAATGTGACCCCCGTGTTTGTGTGGGTTTCCTCTGGGTGCTCTGGTTTCCTCCCACCATAAAGAACTGCATGCTGCCATTGCCCTTGACGTAGGTCCTGGCAACTGGAGTTGGGTCGGACGATGGCCAGAGCAAGCCAGGCAACTGCTTGGGGCCCCAGACCGTTAGGGGGCGCCCAAGTGCTGACAAACTTTACTCTACAGAAATGTCTTAAACACATCCCCCATCCCCCTTAAACAAACAAATCACTTTTTGCAATAACATCTGAAGGGGCTCCGTCGTTCCCGTCAAAGCATGATAGAATTTGTTGAATAAAATGAAGAGGAGTTGTCCACTGCTCCTAATTAGTTAAGATGGGTTAAATGAACTAAATGTGTTTAAATATGTAGGCTACTTGTCAAATAAAAGATGTGTTATTTCCTCCTTAAAGATCTGGCACTGCACAGCGAACTCATGACAATGGTAATATGCAAGGATGGGTCACCTGTTGCATCCTGTACAGCTCTGTGCATGTGTGAAAATCACGTATGTGTGTGTGTGTGTGTGTGTTTGTGTGTGTGTGTGTGTGTGTGTGTGTGCTCTGTCCAGCAGCCCCTGCCCTTCCTTGACGCACAGCTGTCTCTGACACAAACAATAAGTGACCAGCACACTGTAAACAAACAGTACCGCATGCTAAAGCTATTAGATTTATCAAATGGGCCCCAGTGGACAGCTTGATGGCTGGTATGTCAACAATGTATGACGTTCGTGGTCTGCTCGCTGTGGAGGTGCAGAGGGGTTCACACAAGGGCAAAATCACATACTGTGCTGAATGTTGACAAAACAACCAGCAATAAGGTGGGGCCTTCTGTCATAAGTGAATAAAAATGCTTATATAACACACTGGCCTTCACTCAGAGTTGAATTCTTAGTAACAATACAGTCAATATAGGATACTGCTCTAATTTTCTGTGGATTGATTTATTATTATTATTATTATTATTTATTAGGTTCAGCGGCTTAAGACGTCATCTGACAGCCAGATAATCTGAAATTTGCATTGAAGCAACCATTTTCTATTGTCACATTTTATTATTTTTCATAGGCAGTATAATCTGTGCAAGATGGACTTCTTCATATATACAGTACATATCAATGAAAACCTGTTAACCTCACTCAAAAAATGACTCTTGATGCATGTATTGTAATGGTCGATCTTAGGTTTTGCACAAGGACTCAAAAGAGTCAGCTGGGTATCTCGGTAAATCATTACTATAATACTGTAGGATATTGTAGGAGTATAACAGCCAAGAGCTGCCATGGTGGCAAATGCTAATTTTACTTTTTACTCTTGAAATCACAAAATGATCACACAAGTTATCTAGAAATATCAGATTCTGTTTTCCCGTGATTAAAGGCTGAAAATCGCCAACCTGATGATGTAGATAAGCAGCTTGAGATTTAGTGTTGAACTCTTAATAAATAATACCTAATAATAATGCTCTTATATGTCAATGCATACATCTGGACACAGGCCTTCACACATACTGTTTCATCTGTTTTGTTGATTGATTAATGGGGGGGGGGGAAGAGGCTGCAAATTACCTTTTGCCTCATGCCTTATATAAAATCCTTTTTTTTTTTAACCGTATCTGTATCTGATGACATGGTCAACATGAACAACAATGCTTTGCTTCTGTAGAGATTGATGCCTGCAGGTCATGGTTTTCTCCAACTTTGTTTACAGTAATTCTTTTGGGCGATGTGCAACCAAAACATCTATGTACATGATTCATACCTCTTTCTTTCAATGGTGGCATGTTATGTAGAACAAACAGTATCAAATGGCACAAAGCCACGTTACAGGGATGACTGATGCTGCGCTTGGCATGTTGGCTTTTAGAAAATGTTTGGAGAAGGGCGGCGTAAGCCCCACACGTAACACCAAGGTCTTATCTGGTTTCTGTAAGCTTCCGCCACTGTGAATTTTGTTAGATGTTTGAAAGAAGGCTTCAAAATATTCACTGCTGTGGTTTACTTGCTTTGTAAACCTGCGTTCCAAACTGATTTCCTACCAGGGGGTATAGGCTGCTTCTGCAGCTGCCAGGAGATATGTGAAAATACCACAGCTACAATTATATATCACAAAATTCTCAACGAAACAGTTAAAATAATCAGCTAAAAGTAACAGATGAACAACTGAAATAGGTACCTAGAATTAATGGATAAACAGTTGAAACAATTAGCTAAAAGCAACAAATAAACGGTTGAAATAGCCAGCTCAAAAGTATACTTAGCTAAAAGTATACTTAAGTATAACATAAGTATAACAGTCGAGTTAGTCAGCTGAAAGTGTAGTTAGTTAAAAGTAGCTAACAGTTTGAAAAGTTGACAAAATTCACACTTGAAAAAGCTTAAAGTGATGAAACGAAGGTGGTGGTAGTAGAATGCAAACATGACCGAGGCAACAAACACTCACAATTGAATTGTAACAAAAAAAATTTGTGAAAAGAAACACTTTTGTAGCCTATAATTAGGCTAAAAATCTGGTTTATTTGACAAAGTGGGTAAGGCATTCACCCCTTGTCTCTGGTGCTTGTGTACATTTGTCCCTATTTATTTTTAAACAATGCTGTAGTTTTGAGTTATATTTATTAAGTTGGAGGTTGGAATAGTTAATTGTTTGTTTCTTCATAGTCATCTTCTCTTTGTTCCTTTATTGGGTCCACCATGAATGTTTGGGGCGGAGCAGCGCCGCATTATTGGTGTATTTACGGGATTGATGATGTTATCACTGACATCATGAGGCAGAACCAATTGATGGGGGTTTCTTATATGTGTACTGATTTTTTTTTGTTTGGTTAATGCATTTGTGGGGAAATTAGAGGGAGTTACGCAGCTCATAAAGTTTCCTTTAATTGTGTTGATGAGTATAAACTAGCTGTGTCTAGCTTCTTCCAGATTTTGGTAAGGTTAGTGATGTTTTGTAGACCGCTGGAAGAGAGTGGTGCAGTCCAGGGCTGATTAAGAGCCACATAAAGGTAGTGAAAGATTGCAGCTTGGGGGGGGGTTTAATGGCTTAAGAAAGAAAGTATTGATTAATTGTACAAAGAGAGGGTTACAGCTGTGCTGATACAAACACATGCTTTCTTTACTTATTTTTATCTTTCATGTGTTTGGCACCCTGTGAATTAATCTGCGCTGATTGGAATTAAAGCCCTCTGCCCTCCTATTGTTTGACATTTTGGCTACACCACACTCCATCTTATAATCCATAATAAGGGCAAATGATGGTACAGATGAAGGGGTATTTGAGCTCACGGTACAGGGCTGTGACAGTACATCACAAAAAGTGTTGGGAAAAAACTGCCGCAAGGCACTTTGGAGAACTGTGTCCTCTAAATATGTGCTCGAAAACCTTAAAAATGTTTAAAGGGAGTACTTGATGAGGATGTGGAGAATCACATGGATAATACCAGAAACTAAGACACCCAGTTAATGTTTGCCTGTGGAAGCTTGTTGCAGAATCAATTGACTTTTGAAGTCTCCCCGTACAGCAGCAGCCAACATTCAACAGGCTGCATGAACTCAAACCCATCTAGATTACAGTCTTGCAGCCAAGCTTGTAGCAAACAAAGGAAATGGTACATTACACCATCCCTCTCTCTGAAAAGTTGCATTGAAGAGAAAAAACTCTCCAGTTATTTAACAAATACAAGTTTATTTGAAGTACAGACAAGGAAAAATGAAGGGCTTTTTTCAGGGCTTGCACTCCATATGACAGCAATTTGGGGGTATTGTGTATTTTGGCCCAAGCGTGGGGTCTATGATAGATGACAGGAGAGAAAATCACAAGCCGCTGGCTTGAGCACATAGACGCAAATTGCTTTCAGCTGATTGCCTTATTCTGCTTGATATGTATCAAGTGGATTACAATATTCCCTTTTTACTTACAGCCAGGAAGCAGCTGATCAATTCCACTAACAAAGGAAAGAAAGAGAGCTTACGTTTTTCCTCTGATGGGTGAAACCCCTCAAGTGGTCAGTGAGCATTGTGAATTTAAGTGTATGCTCTGCTGCATCTTGTTTTACCACACCAAAAGAGACAACATCCAGAAATACAGATGATATAGGTTTTGTCTAAAAAAACAAATTTGCAAACACATCTTACAGTAGTAGAACAAGCTTGTGTGATGAGTGAGCCTACACACATCATTTAAACCTGCAACATTAGATTTTCTGGCCATTTGGGGGCAGCGGAAACAAGTTTGAACACAACACTGACAAATCACTTTTTGAGTTAAATTGGCGAACTGTAAGCAAACACTTGCTTATTTACACATCAAGCTGTTACGGGGCAACAATATCATTCACTTGGAGTCAGTGTTAGATATCTCGTCTGCCGATTTGATTTTGATCCTTCTTTTTTCAATCCGTTTCTCCAAACCCCCCTCCAACTTTCTAGAAGTGCAACACTGATTTGTTGTTTTACCCTTGTAGGCAAAAAACAGTTTGACTATCCTTTAGCATGATGCTGAACCTTTTCCAGCTTCAGGATCTTTGATCAGTGGCTGAATCTGACCTCTAACCTTTTTTTTTCCTTTTTTAAAGCTAAAGCGAATTTGACATATCAATCTCCCAGAGGATAATTTCTTTGAGCAGCACATTATTTGTTGACAAGCACATGTATCTGTGTGTGTTGGCAATTAGTTGTGAAACTAAATAAGCAAGAGTTAGTATATAAGTATGATATTAGTCTGTATCCTTCCTGTTCCACTTCCGGGACAGCGCCAATGCTGCAGTAAATTCTGCCAGATGCATGTTTCCTTCCGCTTTCTTTATGTTGGAATTTTAAATTTGGTGGAATTATGAGCTCCTCAGATCTCTGCAGGGTAAAATGAGACAGCTAGCTAGATTTTCTGTCCAATCTGAGTTTTCTCTCACATTTTGCAGTGGCTCTGTGCGGAGTTTAGCACCACCCTTGACAATTTTGATTGGTTTAAAGAAGTGCCATTAAATCAGAGGATGTTTTCCCCCCATCCCCGAATGCTATGTGGAGTAGCCACACTCTCCTTCAGCGCGCTTTAAGCCCCTGACACACCGACCAGGTGGCTGATTCTGGTTGGACTCTTCAGAAGAAGTAATGATATTTGCGAGATTATCTGTGTGTGAAAGTCGCCGGACGTCACCAGTTTCTAAACATAGTTTCAAAACAGAGAGAGTTTTTTGGCATTGATAGGCTGAATTAGCTTTAAAGCAACTCATTTGGTAATGGCTTCAATGTGACGGACAAAAGTTCATTTATATAATAAAGTTAAGCACTAAAGCTTTCAATCAGCTTCCTGTGGGCACAATAATTCCAAAGCACATAACAACAAAATGACAGGGTTCAATTTCATTAGCACAACTTGTAGCTCTTTAGTTTTTTTCATAATACATTTTTGGGCATTTTTTAGCCTTTATTTATATAGTACAGCTGAAGACATGAAAGGCAAGAGAGAGGGGGACTGACATGTAGCAAAGGGCGGCAGGGCACAGTCAAACCCGCGGCCCCGGCGTTGAGGAGTAAACCTCTAAAGATGGGCGCCTGCCCTACCAGGTGAGCTAGGGGCCCCAACTTGTGGCTCTCTGTGATATCAATTGAGCCCCGCTCTTGTCTCTGATCAGGATCTAGCTCTATCCCTCAGATATGTCTGAGGACTCAGGTCAATGTCAAAGATCAGCTACTTACCCAATCAGGTAACCAACTCCAGAAGGAAAATTACCCCCTTCCGACCACTTGCACTCACCTGCAGTGACCTGGAGCAATCAAAGGTGAACCAGGCTCCTAATCACAGAAAACCCCTTAGGTCAGTAGATGGACAGCCCACACACGGTACCACCCAACCCCCCCGTCAGGCCAGCTCTGAGTTCAAGTGTTTAAACTGTCACATCAAATAGGCTCAAACGTGGAGATTACTTGCGCAGGACGCATTGTGTGTTTAGTTTGATGCCGACTGCAATATCCTGCCACTATGTTGATCCTAGCAGCTCCGGGTGTAGAGTGGTGGATTCGAGCTGTGTCAAGTAGAGGTGGCTGGTGCTGAGCACGCTCTAAACAGCCAGGGGAAGTGTGGTTGGTGGGACAGGAAACGGAGGGGTGTTTTAGCAAACGAGTGCTGGAATGGATCTATAACCTGGAACATTACCAGGACTCCCTCATTGTTTGTTTTGAAAAGAGTTATCGTGGTTGTTCAGCAGAAGTGTGGGTGATAAAGCAGAGTGTACATAGTGGCACCTTATGAATTTATTAATTTCAAGACCAATGGTAGCTACTGGTCAAGTGCCACGTGGATGAATACATAGCTATGATTGTTTGTGTTTCAAGCACCCTTAACTTTCAAGGGTCCGACCCATACAGGCTTGAAACCATGAACACTTAAGATGTGGTGTGTGTGCAGATTGACTACATTATAGTGAGGGGACTCCATGTTTTGCCATGGTGAACTGTGCCAGCTCTCTGACAGCTGATGAATGAGTCTGAGTCTCGCTCCTCCCACAGATCTCAGATCCCTTGCAGCATGTTGTGTTAAAGGTCTGAGGACAGTGGACACCTGAACCCTGCTCACAGTACAATATGCGGACCCAGTGACAGATGATAAACTGAAGGCTATATGAGCAGATTAAAGTCAGCCAACATCAAAACTCTGGTGGGATATAACTGTGTACATAAAATGCTATTTAAGTACAATTCTGAGGTACTTTACTCAAGTATTTCCATTTTACTTTACTATGTGTTACTAATCTACTACATTTCAAACAAGAATGCTACTTTTCAGTCCACCACATTTTATTTTGATAGCTTTGGTTACTACTTTTCTATAATCCAAACATTTGTTTATGATGTATTTTTATGTATTAAGACCCCGGCAGTACATTAAGTAGTTAAAAGAAGTCCCAACTTTACCAGATGCAACATTAGTGATGCTCAGACATTAATGCATCAATAATTATGATCCAATGATTTAATATATATTATTATAAAGTGGGGAATTCTGCATAATGACTACTTTGACTACTTTTGGCACTTCAAGATACTCAAGTATATTTTTAACCCTGCATTATTAGTATTTGTACATTGGGGAATGACTGCACTGACTGTAGCTGATTTTGGAAATAAAGAAATAATAAGGAGGTATCTTAAGAAGGAGATATTTTTTCCACCTCATGTACTGTACAGTTGGTCATCATGATGACATGCTATGGCTGGCAGACAAGAGCCAAGTTTAGTTTTTAATGCCGGACAACTAAACAAAAAGGCTTAGTGTGACTGAAAAGCTCCATAAACAGGAGCACTGCAGAATCAGATGATAATTATCTGTTAGTTTGTCACTATGAGAGACACCGTTGACATTACACATAGTCATTTAATGCATGGGTTGTGTATAAAATATTGACTAGTGCTGCTTAGTACTGTACAGTTGAGCAAATATTACTTTCCACCACTGCCTATAAATGGACCACCAGCTGACTCCAGAGGTGGTCTGTCCTCCTTTACAATATTCTAACAGGTTTAACAAATGATACCTGGTTGGCTGTTTAAGGACCCACCGCTGTGTGGCTCTGTCAGAAACCCCATCGAAGAAAACCCATGATGGCCTCTCCAGTACTTCTCTCCCTTCTCCCCTCTCCCCACTCCCCTCGTCAATTGGGTTGCCTCGTTCCACAACTGGACAGGAAGTCTGCTAATCTGTAACCCGATCCGGGGGGAAGGAAGTCAGGAACCAGCCTTCAGTGCTTTCACCAATCGTATTCATCACCAAAGCCGGACCGAGGCTCATTTAGAGTGGGAGCATGGCTTAACTAAACATCTTCTTCATAAAATAAATGCTTCCAGGTTACTCCCAGTCCAGGTTCCACTCAGAGGAGCATCTGATCTCAATTACTAGGAGTGCTGTAGGAAGCAGCGTGCCTTGCTCTGCAGCCTGAGCCAACAGCACCATGGCAACCAGCAGCAAGTCTACGAGCCCTGCGCAGATATGAGTCCTTTTCAGGCACTAGTAAGGCGGGATAGGATGATTTGATAATTAGTTCCTGATGCATCTCATTCTTTTTCATATCAATCATGTCTAGGAAACTACATGTAATTCAAATGAAGTTCAAAGCTGCAGAGGTTGGTTGGTACTTGGTAGGTATACTGAACTTCCATTGGATGGATGTTCTTCAGTCCACTAGGTTTCCCACAGTGAAAAGTGAAAGACTGAACACTATAAAAACACAAAGCACTGAAAAGAAAGAAAAGTCATTAAGGACTGATAGTCATGAGCATGTTTTAAAATGCATTCAGAGTGATAATATCATAATTTTGATACAGTTTCCAAGAAGGAGTTTTACACATCATTCAGTTACACAGGTAAAACATGTTCATCAGAGATACGTCTGAGTTTAAAAAAGAAGTCCTCTGGAGAAAAAAAGGCAACACGTGACATCCTCCAAACCACACAAGGATATAGGCATAGCCAGTAAAATATACAGGTCATTAAGCGCCCCTAGCGGAGGCAGGAAATATGTCCAGCGGTTCCTGAAAAACTTAATTAATGTTGTGAAACATTGAAGTTTGCTTAAAAAACTACTTTTAAGTTTAGAAAAAGATTGCGGTTTTGGTTGTAATCACTCCTTCACTTCTGGTTACACACATGACACAGTTCTGTCAGTTCTGTTTGTTCCCTAAAGTAAAAAATGATCATGATGATGGTCATCGTGATCATCATCAGGACATCATCAGGGTCATGATGATTAATGATTCTGATGTTCAGGATGAAAGTCCTGTGTTTGTTTGACTCATTCAACATCCCAAACCTGTCGCCTTTTCAGAATTATTACAACCACTAGAGGTCGCCATGCCCTAACCAGAAAATGTAACTACAGGTCATATAATTGCTGATTGTACAAATGACTTATGAATTCGCTTTTCAGGAGAGGACATTCTGACAAGAGATGCAGTCCTGAGTCTTTTCTAGATATGCTCATTTGCACTTAATTTACAATTAGTTTACAAATTCCCACTTTACTCACACGCATCTTGACCTACATCACCATCCCCACCTTCTCATACATCCATGATCTCTACACTCCAACACTCAGACACTGTAAAAACCTTTTTTTAAATTTAATAATAAAAAAAAAAGGAAAAACATAGATACATATTTTCAAACACGTTTAACATTTTTTAACTCACATTTGATTTAAATTCTGATTAGATCTATTTATATCAGAACAAAATTCTGCTGAGTCTTTTGGAGTAAGATGTTAAGATGTGCAGTAGAATTTTGGGAATATCACACATGCTGACCGGACTTGGCAGTTAATACAACGTGACCTCGGGGTGACAAGAAGCTGAGTTTTTACATGTGAACCACGACAGATACGGCGGATCAGCTTCTGATGTTTAATCAGCCATGACAACGTTAAAATTTTTATTAGAGTTTTAAAAGTTTTGTTGGGGGGAAATTTTGGAAAGCCAATGTGAACTTGTTTTGGTGGGAAACAACAGATGCAGTAACAAACTGCATCTTCAGAGAGAGCTAAGGTGAGGTCTGTAAAGTTTTAAAGAATTGGCTGAACATGTTTTGGTCAAGATTTGAATTGTCTTCATGTAGACAACCTTGTCCTAAAATTGCTACAGTGTGCAGGACATTACTTCAACAGGCAAGAATCTCACATCGGTTTGGCTCAGATAATGTCTCCATGGAAAGGAGTTCAGAACCTGGCAACTCAACTGGATTGTTTGGTTCCTTTTGTGAAGAAGACAGCTTCTTTGTTCCTGTGTCCCTCCCCCCCTCACACAAATCATATTTACTAGGAACAGTTTCCAATCAGTGTCATGGTCTCTGTGCTATTAACAGGTTCTGGGAATATTTAGTACACGTGTGAGGAGCAATTTTGTAAAACACAGTAAATTAAATGTGATGGCCTTTTTTTCTAACAAGTCAAGCCTTGGATGTTACATACATTTGCCAGCAGGTGGAGATAAAGCACTTTGAAATCTTCTTTTAGCATCCTTTCATGTTTCCTTTCACTGTAATGATTTGAATGAAACATAAGAACTAATAATATTCATTATTTGAAGTTGTCAAAATTTGTTCACACATAGGTCTTATTATTGTTCTGAGAACAATTTGCCCTCTGGTTTCTAATTAAAAATGATAAAATCCAAATATTTAGTGCCAGTTGCAGCAGGCAGTCTTTAAAATCTACTGCAGACTGAATGGAGGAAGTAGAGGAAAGTGTGTCTCCACCCATTCGTACTAGAGACATTATTAGCAGGCCTATGGGTTGTTGTGCAGGAAGTAGCCCATCCATATGTCTGGAATTACTTTAGAGAGACAGAACACTGTAAAACAAAACTTTTTAAACAACTCTAATTTCATTTTAAGCTCTCACAGAACGACCCAGGTGTGGAAATCATGAAAGGTGAGTCCTCACATGTTATTTAATTAAACACCTGCGGATGGATTTCATGTTTTTACACCCCAGATAATATTCAACCTTTTACATTTTCACAGAGTTTAGGATTTTCTCTATCTTGTTTTTCAACCTGTTGCTGTTGGAGAGCTCATCATGTGACTCAAGTGTTGGTAAGCAGGTTCTCTTTTCATTTCTTTTAGACTGATCAATTGAGAATTTGGTTTGAGGATGTAGTTGAGTAATTATACCAAAGTAAAACAACATTTGTTTTCTTTTTTTTTTTATATTTAAGTGGTCCGTGGTTCTATTAATGTTTTTCAGTTTTAAAACAGGGCGCTGCTGCATATTTTGTTAGATTTCCAGGCCCAATGGGGCCAGAAGTTCTGATGGTGCGAATTGTAACTTTTCTTTTAATGTGTGTCTGCTGACTTCTGATGTATTTATTTTTTGTGTTATTCAATCACAAAAATCGCAAAGTTGTCAGACAAATTCAGGACGACAAGAAAAGTTCTGTCATTTATTAAAGAGAAGTGAGATGCTGTATGTAATAAATAGGGAAATAAATAACTGGATTTTAAACATATTTCTGTGATTTTGTAATGACAAATTTTGTATCACATTTTACATGTATTACGTTTTATTTCATCAAGTCCAGAGTGTTTCCTTTTGTTTTTCAGTGCATGCTTGGATTAGCTCAATCCCTGAACGGATGTATGGCTAAAAATACTTATATTTCAATTTAAGCCACCATTTATGTAGCTCATACATAGTTAAATAGTTTGAAAAAGTGGGACTGTAAAATAGCCAGCCTGTTGCCTATATGTTAGATTTACACAGTGATTAAGTTCAGAAGTAGACACATTTTGTACATATTCTACTCTATAAGTAACTCAATCTAAATGTGTATCTGCATCATTGCCTGTCCTGGTCAAGTTAACCCTACACTACTTTAAACAATGCATGCATTCGTACACTTTCTCCTTTTAGAAACCTAAATCGGAATCAAAATTGGCTTTAATGGCCAAGTAAGTGAGAACACGTACAAGGAATTTGACTCATGCTTTTTGTTGTACTCAAAGTAGATACACAGAAATAGACACACGGATCAGAGAGTGCCAGCTGAAACCTGACGAAATGAACAAAGACAAAAAAAGTACTAGAGAGCACAACCCCAAGGCCTCCACCTTGATCATCGTCACCTCTATATGTTGTTCATGTAGGGTGGGCATGCTTATCAATCCTCTCATTCACAGCTGAAGGAGGAAGAAAAAGCTGCAGTGTCTAATTATCTCATTAAACATCTGCAAGTGTGAAGGGAGGACAGGAAGCCACAATTTGGCAGAGTGTTATAGATATGGGGGAGGGGATTGTGGTGGGGCAGCAGCAACTTGTTACCCAGAAACAGAGATGTCCAAATAACAGTTCCTGTAAAGAGACTTTTTGGTGGAGTGTTGTCGATGAAGGAGGGTTGGTTACATCTTTGGGGTATTGATAATGTGAGTTAATAAAAGTTTCAGGTTGGTTTTAGCTTTAAAGTGTAAGATTTATGGAATCAATCAACACACACACACACACACACACACACACACACACACACACACACACACACACACACACACACACACACACACACAAAATGATATGCAAAGTAATTCAACACTGTCAGGTTGCCTGTGTTTCAGTATTGTTCTGAGTCAGTACACCATCTCTACTATTCGAAATGTAGTTCAGCTGGAGCTACTTTATACCAATTAGTAATTCAGAAAAAGTAATATGATGTTTTTACTCGTTTGCAGTGAATCCCTGTTGTTACTACCCTTGTCAGAACACAGGAGTGTGTGTGAGATTTGGTGCAGACCGCTACGAATGTGACTGCACTCGTACAGGCTACTATGGAGACAACTGTACGGTTCGTAAGTACAGCAAAATTGAGCATTTTCGACACATCTGTGTGTCAGCATCTGGGGGGGGTGTTCATTCAAAAGCTCCTAGTAACCCTGTTAACTCAAGTACTACTTTAATGTAACATTGGGGCAAATAAAACCTAAAGTTACAACACGCTAACCATAATCTTGTGCACTCAAATGCTCCTCCGATTTTGTTAAAAAAAGAAGATAAGTAACATGAATAAAGTGTTTAAACAATAATAAGTTAAGTATAGTTGTAAATATAAAGACATAGTTAATAAATACAATGTGCTTCCAGAAGGTCAGAGGTTAAACAATGAATTGGATCTGTCTTTATCCTAATTCTCCACCACTTTATAAAGTAAAGAGCTAAAAATGTAAAACAAGGGTCATTTTGGAGGAGGATAAACACCAGCCAACATGGCAACACAAAAAGGTTCTCTTTACGGCTTATAAGTGATTTTTAAAGCATTCATACATTATGTATTTACATTAGTCACAATTAACAAACCCTTCCTTTATGAGAAGTGGTACGAAGAATATTTATTGTTGATCTTTGTGTGTAGCGGAGCTCTGGACCAGAGTTCATCTCATGCTGAAGCCGAGTTCTGCGACGGTTCACTTTATCCTCACCCACTTCCAGTGGTTCTGGGACATCGTCAACAGCTCCTTCCTGCGAGACACATTCATGAGATTAGTGCTGACAGGTAGGTGAAAAGGTGTAGGGTTAAAAAAAACAAGTCACTCAATTGGCAGAATCCAACAGATCCCAGACCACAGCAGAAAAAAAGAGTTGCTTGCATCTATTTTCCCACCATTTGTTTTAGCTCTTCTCGATTATTAATGGTCACAATATGTATTTGGATATTGGCTGGCATTCTGGTTTTATCTACCTTGATTTATTTAGAGGTGGAGATTATTTTTGATGAGTATCTTGCTGAGGTCAAGGCTGTTTTAGATAAGGCCTGGTGGGGTAAGGGTAGTCTTACTTAGTTCTTATGTGAGAATCAAGGGAGAGAGTTCAGAATGGGTTCGCCTCATCTATAGACACAAAGCTGTTTGCATATAGACGTGTGTGTGTGTGTGTGTGTGTGTGTGTGTGTGTGTATATAGACAAAAAAGGCAACTCAAATGAAAGTTGATTAGTAATTCATCTGAAAATCTAGTTTTTAAATCCATCGGAAGTTGTTTTTTTATCTTGATGAAGTTTTGAGAGCATGCAAGATTTGTAAGTGCAAATAAAAGTGTATTTAAACCCACAACAAAGGTACTGAGTTACTAGAATCAAATTAACTGAAGTCAGTGCAGAGTTTAAGATGAAGTCTGGCGTTATTCCAGACTCTAATTATTGTCAACAAATTGCATGAAAAGAAAAGATTTGTCAGTCCATCTCAGTTTGGGAATTCACATTTGGTGTGCTAGTGGGTATTCTCAGCTGCAGGACCATGTACCGAATAGAATTTCAGTACAGCTTCTGGTTCGTTGTGATGCAAAAATGTGGCTAGATGTGTCTGTAATATATTTTGGACACTAATGTAGCCCGGTGGAACCGAAGCATAAGCTATATCAGGCTTTGTAGGTCTTAGCGTGGGAGTAGGAATTAGCTCCTTAATTTCATGGTATTTGATGACAATAATATATGCATATAGTATATTACTGCCTTTTCCATGTACTTACCAGGTAATAATAATAATACATTATATTTATATAGTGCCCAAGAAACCCAAGAACACTACAGAATTACAGTGGCTACACTAAGGGAGGTTGTAGACTATGGTACTTGGTACTTGTAGGCTGGGTACATACACATGGATTAATTAGGTGTCCAAACATGTTGTTCCATTCATGCACTGAACTAGCAAACATGGAAAATATACAAAAAAAGACAGTTGTTGTAAACTACACATTGTCACTTTCTCCCAAAGTCAGAAGTGAACTCATTCCAAGCCCTCCAACCTACAATTCTAAATATGCATACCTCAACTGGGAGTCTTACTACAACATTTCCTACTACACCCGTCTCCTCCCGCCTGTACCTGAAGACTGCCCTTTGCCAATGGGAACTAAAGGTGAGACCTGCACAACTATATACAGAGATGATTTTGCCACTGAGGAAATCTTAACATGTTTCTTTCTCTACAGGTAAACCTGATCTTCCTGATCCCAAATTGTTGGCCGAGAGGTTTTTTAAGAGAAAGAAATTCAGGCCAGATCCTCAGGGAACCAACCTGATGTTTGCCTTCATGGCCCAACACTTTACCCACCAGTTTTTCAAGACAAACCAGGAAGTTCAAGGTGGCTTCACTAAGGCTTTAGGCCATGGGGTGAGATACATACTGTCTTTTTCATAATTAGTTTGTTGTGTACTGTATGTGTTTGACTTTTAAAGATTTTGCCAAATGTAAGAATTTTTTTCTCACCAGGTAGATGCCAGCAATATCTATGGAGACAACCTGATGAGACAGCTTCAACTCCGGCTTCATGAAGATGGAAAGCTAAAATATCAGGTAGTAAAGAAGCTTGTCATTTTGGGAAATACATTTATTTGTTTTTTTCAGGGAGTTAGATGAGGAGATCAATATCACTTTCAAGGAAAAAAAAAAGGAATAGCCTAATTCTGCAGTTTATAACACAATCATTTCCAAATGCTTTGCATTGTGGTATTTCACAAACCCCCAGCTATTTCTTATACATCTAAAGGATGTAAGCTGTAAACAGCTTTTACTTCCTCTATCACGCCAACTTCTGAGAACGCTGTTGTACAATCTCCAGATAGCAGTGATAGAGATAAAGTGGTTAAAGAGAGACAATCCGAACACTCACTTTGACAGCACGTAATCGTGCCTTCCACTTGTGATGAAGATACAATTTCAAGTTTATTGGCATTTGTCTCTTTACAGGTTATGCAAAAAGCAGAAATGTAATATTTGTAATAAGTGCAATACATAGAAACAGAAAATAAAACAAAACAATAAAAACAAGCAAACGACAGTAGGAGCAGCTAAACTTGTAAGTGTAGAAAGATCAGCATGTCTGAGTGTTTGAGAGGGAATTTCCTTTAAACTATCTTCACAGTAAAGTTTGAGGGTGTTGTCTTATGAATAAGACAAGTCTGTTACTTTTAAAACCAGCCTGTTATTCACAAGTCTGCCATGATCTGTGCATAACTACGGCAAGAAGGCACGTATGTGAAGAAATAGTAGAGCTAACAGGGAATTTCGAAGCTTAAATAGCTCAGAATCAAACCTTCAAAATACTTCTCTCAAATTTGGATTACTATTTTGTTGGCTTACAGATATTAAATGGTGAGATGTACCCTTCTACTGTAGCTGAGGTCCCTGTGCACATGACTTATTGTGAAAGAATAACAAGGTTTAGAAAACTTTGCTTACACATATTTTTGTTTGACAGTTGATACATGGTGAGATGTACCCCCCTACTGTATCTGAGGTCCCTGTGCACATGGTGTATCCTGAACATTTTACCCCAGAAAAGCGTCTGGTCACTGGTCATGAGTTGTTTGGCCTCCTGCCAGGCCTCACCATGTATGCCACCATATGGCTGAGGGAGCACAACAGAGTCTGTGACATCCTGAAGACAGAACATCCCACCTGGGACGATGAGCAGCTCTTCCAGACCACCAGACTCATCATCATTGGTGAGAACCTCAGGAAGTCCAAAGAGGGTTTAAGAATCTGCAAA
>NC_045737.1:18318977-18328670 GCF_008692095.1 Etheostoma spectabile | reverse complement strand
CTGTGACAGATTGGATCATTTCAATATAGAGTATATTGACCACTTTTAACAATAATAGGTTTGTAAAATAATAACTTAAAAATTGATCTTTCTTCAGTGCAGAACTGGCAGTTTTATCATTTTATTTTTTAAATTTAAAATTCTTTTTAGACTCACAATTGTTTTTGTTATTGATCAATCTTCAGATCATTTTCTTGATCAATCAATTAATTGTTATATAAATAAATAAATGTTGTATGAAACATTAGGAAACAAAGTGACTTTCTCAAATTTCTAGTTTTGTCCGACCAACAGTCCAAATCCCAATAATATTCCTTTTACTATAATTTAAGAAAAGCAGTTCATTCTACCATTTGAGACCTTGAAACTATCACACTTTTGGCATTTTTGTTTAAAAAATTACTAACATGATTAGTTGATTGCCAAAATAGTTGCCTATCACCTTTAGTCAATCAACTAATTGATTACCTGTTAGCTCTAACTGCAAATTAACAGTTCACGTTTCATGTTCAAACTTATTTAAATGTATTTTATTTCGATAAAGTTTTCGTCTGTGTGTGTCATGTAGTGATGACATTTGTTTTTGTCTCCCAGGAGAAATCATCAACATTATAATCCAAGAGTACGTGCAGCATCTGAGTGGTTACCTGCTGAACCTAAAGTTTGACCCCACCCTGCTCTTCAACGTACGTTTCCAGTACAGCAACCGCATCGCTCTGGAGTTCTGTCACCTCTACCACTGGCATCCACTGATGCCTGACAGCTTCCTCATCGACGGAGATGAAATCTCGTACTCCCAGTTTATTTACAACACCTCCCTCTTCATGCATTATGGGGTGGAGAAACTAGTGGATGCCTTCTCCCAACAACCTGCAGGACAGGTAGATAAGTACCATCTTCTGACTGCATACTATAATCCAGTGTTGGAGCTACAAATGCAGTTTTGTTAGTATTGTTGTCAAGTACTGTACTTACGTACACTTTGAGGTACTTGTACTTTCCTTGAGTACTTACATTAAATGTTACTTTATACTTTTACTTCACCACATTTTAGAGGCAAATATTGTACTTTTAACACTTTTAACTACATTTATGCTTCAACTATAGTTTGCCTACTAGGTACTTTACAAATTAAGATCTTACATAAAATGCAGACTATAAGCTTTTAAAATGCATTGTAGCAATGCAGATGTTTCCAACTATTTGACTTTTGACCCCTGACAAAAGAGGCAGTTGAGGCACCTTGGTATGCTTCAGATATGTATCTAACTTCTCAGATGGCTTTGTTTAAATGACTGTTCAAGTTCCAAAGAGGTGAAATTATCTAACACTTACAAAAGAAGGTTAGAGAAAAGTCCAAAGAAGTAAAATACATATTTGTGTAGTCAAGCTTGTTTTTTTGTCGTCTTTCCTGCCCATTTAATAATCTAACGTTCCCTCAGATTTGTCATGTGACATTTTGGAAGCGGCCACTGAGGTACACACAATAGATAAACAGATATATGACAGGAAATGCTGTGAAGGGAGTTGAACTTGTGTTTTTGTCATCTGTCTTTGACTCTTATCTGAAATGGTTGCATTTGCAAGATGTCTCCACTGATAAAACCTTGTTGTTAAACACTTTTAACCCTCTAGATGCAAATATTGAGTGTAATGCCAATCACATGCCAAATTATGACAGTTGAGAGTAGCTTAACTCTCCCCAAAGATAGCAGACAAACGTGACAGGACACGTATTTACTGGATAAGAACCACTAAATAATCCACATTAAAGCGGACTTCCCCTTACAATCACTTCCTAAAATCAAATTACAGATAACATTATATTATTATATAAAACTGTCTGTCAGCAGCATCAGGTGACTGCAACTCTTTATTTCCGTTTGCTGAGAATTAAGTGATAAAGCTTTAAAACTTTTTGATATTAATTAACGTCTGTTACATTCAAGCCATTGCCACATGAGTTGCTACAAAGCTGATTAAGGTGATCAGCTCCATACAACTCTCTCTGTATTGCTGAGTATGGCTATGTACAGAAGATTGTGTTGTCCGGGAACTTTCACGTGCAGAAATTCAAGTGAAGATAATTACCTCTTCTGAAGAGTCCATCATATTTTTTTTCAAACCCTCTGTGTCCTCCATGCATAATAACAACTGCGTAAAGGAGGGCTGGGGGCTGTGAGAGGACAGAAACTACGAGCTACAGCCTTAAATGTTGTCGCCTGCCAGGCTACACGTTTGTTTGTCATCTGGCTAATGGTATTATCATTAACAGTTCATTAAAATAACATTGCAGTAACTTCTTTGTCTGTGTTTCAGATAGGTGGAGGTCGCAACTCTCATGCAGTAGTGCTCAAAGTACCAGAAATGGTCATCAGAGAGTCTCGAGCAACACGTGTGCGGCCCTTTAATGAATACAGGAAGAAGTTTAACCTAAAGCCATACACATCTTTTAATGAATTTACTGGTAAGCCGGAATAACATTGTAATAACATTGAGGTTCTGATAATATTTTGTATTCCCCTTTGCAAAAATCTTTTGCATGTATGTATTTGTTAATACAGCAATTTTGACTTCAGGCTTATTTAAATTGGATTAACATGTTGTATTTACAAACACTTATAGTGTATGTAGTGCTTTCCAGATTAAAAGATTCACAGAATACTACATACTAGCGTGGAGCAAAACAAAAAAATAACAGTAGATATACTTTAAATAAGTCAAAATTGTTTAGCAAACCATGTTTTCTGTGAGATCAGGTGTTTTTTTTTAAGTGAGTAAAGGAAAAAACGCATTTACAAATTCCACATTGTTACATAATAAGTTGATAGTAAGGGTATGAATAACAACCTCTGAGTTAATTAACAGCTGTTTTCTCTTTTCCAAACAGATGACATAGAGATGGCCAGAGGTTTAGAGGAGCTCTATGGTGACATAGATGCTCTGGAGCTCTACCCCGGCATTCTGCTAGAGAAAACACGTCCTAACAGCCTATTTGGTGAGAGTATGGTGGAGATGGGCGCTCCATTTTCCCTGAAAGGCCTGCTGGGAAACCCCATCTGCTCCCCTGAGTACTGGAAGCCCAGCACCTTTGGAGGAGAGACAGGCTTCAATATCATCAAAACTTCCACTCTGAAGAAACTGGTGTGCCTCAACACCAAGTGGTGTCCATATGTTGACTTTCACGTTCCACAAAAAGAGGACACAAAACCAAGAAAATCATCCACTGAACTTTAATGAGTATTTCATCAGTTCAGCACGTTACTATACTGACTGTGGGAGACATGGTAGTTGTCAATGTGTTGTAATTTCTTGTGATATTCTCATTGAGACCAGACGTATTGCGTATTGAGGAGAAAGGGTTACCTTTATACTACATGTGCCAATACAGTGGTTTGTTATTTCTTAAGTGAATGACATACTCTGCATTTAAGCAGGTCTACTTGCGCAAATACAGCTGATAAATTCCATAGTTTCCGGAGGAAGAAAAATCCTCTAGACCTCAGTCTTATTTACATTTGCTAATGATGGAATTCAGTATACCTTTTTTCTTTTTCTTTTTCCTTCTTCTTTTCAGATTAAAGGTATTGCATCATTATTTTCTTGACGACCTACAATTACTTCAAATTACTATACAGATGACCTGTTTGAAGACAATAATTAATTCAATGTATTTTAAAAGAAAGCCAAGTCATTTAGGTGAAAATTACATTCAATCAATGATCATAATTTGTACAAAATAAAATTTTGCAATTCAAAAATAAAAGTTGGCCACTCCAGTGGGGCAATGGGGGTGTAAATGTTTTGCTCAACAGCAACTCCGCATGAGGCAAGGGCGCAGATTAAACCAGTCCAACTCTGTACTGTAACTACAAGGACTAGATCCCTCACTGGCTTCCCACACACCCAGAGCCCTAATGTTTTCTAAAAGAGAGTTTGTCCTCGCCACAGTCGCTCTAAATGCTTGCTGTTGTGGGAATTACAAATTATAGACTGGTGTCCTACTCTATCTGTAAAGTGTCTTGAGATAACTCTTGTTGTGATTTGATATTCTAATTATATTAAAATTGAATTGAATTGAATGCTTACTTTGCCAATAAAGTTTGTTGAAATGGCCAAAACAGACAAGCCACTGCTGGGAATTGAACACTGTTTTCTGCAGCGGTGGGTTACCATGCAACTCCTGGGCTTCAGCTGGATAAACCTGTGTGTGTGTGTGTGTGTGTGTCTATAGTGACATTTGTTTTTTTGTGTAATGTCTCAACTATTGGATGGATTTCCATTATAGTTAGTGCTAATTATCAAATGTTAGCATGCTAACTTGCCATCACTCTAAAACAAGATGGTGACTGTTATGCCTGCTTTGCATAAGCATTTCAGCATCTTTATTGTGAGCTTGTTAGCAGGCTGACATCAGCATTTGACACATAGCAGTGCTGTCCTTACAGAACAGCCGCAGGGATCATTCTAGGGTCCTATGTCCAGCATGTCTGTCTCTTGGTGTAAACATTGTGATACTAGTTAGGGCTATCTTCATAGTAATAATATTGTATCTACATTCGGTTCTGAAAATCTTTTGTATTCTCCCTTGCATTGTTGTATCAACACTTTTCAAGCTTTAGCACAAATTGGAACAAATTAAGTACATGTAGCCATGCAAGCAAGCAACAAAACTCAGCCAGCAACACTGTCTATAGCTGTTTTCCTGAAACGTACAAACCTTCAGAGCAGCAAAAGCAATGAAACAAAAAAATAAAATGCAATCCAGGGACCCAGGGAAACATGAATTAAACAGGAAAAACATAAAACGTAAACCCTTTGAAAGGTCTTCTTAATGTGTTTGGATATTGATATTGAGGTAGGGACACTCACCAGCAGCACATGGCTGCCCACTCTCTCTGGTTACGTTTTTAAAGTGTTGCATAAGTTTTTACACAATTTGAATTACGAAAACCCTACAATCACAATACAGCATGGCTAAATTTGAGTGTTAACACTTACTGACAGAGGATACAGGTGTTGGTGGTGTTTCACATTGCAGTATGTGTAAGAAAAGGGATCTACTGTGGTTTCGCTGTGATGTCCCAAGAAGACAGACAGGGCTGCATGTGTAAATTTAGTGGTCACGTTGTTGTTAATGTGCACTGGGTGAATGTGCACTGAACACAATGTACTGTACTGTGCTGTCTTCAACATTTTTAGGCCAAGGTCCAATATGTTCCATGTTTGCCAAGCAGTCTTCTTCCCTTTGCCACGGAAGGCTGAAAAATATCACAGCCAGTGAATGCACGAAAGAAAAGAATACTGCTGCTCTTCTCCCTTCCAATACGTTGATATAGGTCATGTACAGGGATCCATTTTAGGTTCATTCCTTGGCCAAAAGTGAGCCACAATTGTTGCAGACCAAAGTCCTGAATAACTTGCAGAACATTGACTGCTTTAAGATGAATGTCTGTGTCACTGGCTTTGATCATGAGGTTTTTGCTGCCATTTTGGCTGCATGTTTAGCGTGGACAATATTCTTGTGTTAGCTATCTCATGAGTACATGGACTTACATCATCTAGGTCGATGGAGTGGTTGCCGACAGCTGTGACCACTTTGGTCACTATGACCACATTTGGTGTTAAAGTTTCTGCAATTCTGTCAGCGAGGAAGTGAAATAGCTTAGTTTTATTCTCATTATCTCTGAAAAAGTTACGCCAGTTTTGGGGTGTTTTTTCATTGCTGGTCACTATGTGTCTGGCTCCATATCCTCTCTTTGACTTAACTTCTGCCTTCAAACTTGATTGTTGCTAGATGTCGAACACTTTGTCTGTTATTTGGTATTTCACAGAGTATGCCTCTATTTTGGGGAGAACCTCAAATGCAGGGTAGTGGTCAAATGTTTTTGAGCTCCGTGGTGGCAAACTGTTTACCAGTCAAAATGATGGTTTCGGCTTCTGGTTCAGTTTTGGGGGTTTTGACAAGAGACTCAAGTACGGCACCCAGCTGAGATTTCTGTCCACTGTCAATTCACTCAAGGCAGAAGGGGATGGCTAATTCTCATTCCTTCGGATCACACTCTTGGCTCTGGCATGAAAAAAACAGTTTGGAGAAGAGCTGGCAGTGGTCCTTCAGCACCTTTTTCTTCAGAAAATTGACAAAGGCTTGTTCCTGGTGGAAGAAGATCATGCAGTTCTTCTTGATTGGCTCATAAAGTTTGGGTTCTCAGTCCTTTCACGAACTGTTGAAACCAGATTTTGCCTCTCTCATAGTTCGTATGAATCCATTCAGCTACACTTGGGTTTTGCAATATCCTTTGTGTCTAGTGAAAACAGATCCTGGCTCTCTTCCTTGAAAGGATTGCCTATATCTAATGACACATCATGACACTGGTTAGCCTGTTGACTTCATCAAGAAAAAACACTTGAGCTTGTTTGGTTTGTTCATGGTGGCTGGTTTGTTCTGTACCTTCTTTGGCTGTAGAGGTAGCATCGTACTGCGTCGCAAAACCAAGCAGCTGACTTCAGAACCAGCTACCTTCCACCTTCTTAGGGATGATGGATCTTCAGTCAGACCTATTGTACCCCCACTTTTTTTGATTGGCCTATTCATGAGCTTGGTATATGACCATTGCAGAGAACTCTCTGCTTGATTTGTGCACAACAAATGTTTGACTCTGAAACTCCTGGGCAAGCTGAGGGTATTTATGTTTAGTGGTGCTTGAGGCTGTTAAAAATGATTCCACTGACCTGAGGATACAATCCCTGCCTCCACCAGAGCCCCTGTCCAACCACTTAACTATTGATATAAATAGTTTACGTTGTTGAATAGGATCTCATTGTAATTCTTGCTCATCAAAACATGGGGTAAATATCACCTCTTGTGATTTATCATGTTTGGTTCAAGAGATATGATGTAAAAACATGATTTGGTTATGGCGGAATCCAAAATGGCCAACCACAGCTGTCTAGAGGCCTACATTTATGTTGTGTGAGGTATCATTGTAATCGTTGACCATCAACACATAGGTGTGGACATCCCTTATGCAGTTCAATGTTTTGTATATGATATCATGCAAAATAAAGAATTTGGCTATGGTGGAAAGTAATGGCTGACATGATGTTTTTTTGCGATGCTAACGTACATTTTTGAAAAAGCACAACCCACTGAGTAATTGTGCCAATGGTGGTGCTTGTATCCACAAGTGAACGATTCTCCTTAAAAATTGCACTAATCTGCTCCACTACAAAGAATCCTCTCTCTTTTTCGGAATGTGGGTGACCTGGCCTTCCAAAGTGGAATGTAGAATGTGTCAGTAGAATCTGGATATATCATCATGATTCTCTGCTTTGCTGGTCACAATTCACAAGTTAGATACTCTGCTGTCACATGTTAGTGCAGAAATATAAAAGGCCAGGCATTATCCCCACCACATTGAAGCTACATTATCAGTACAGTGCAGTCATTTCTTCAGGATATGCCTTTATGGTTCTCAAGTAATCCTCCCCGTGAGGATATGTCTGATGAAGACATTGAAGAGGAGATTGAGGAGGAGATCGAGGAGGAGATTGAGGAGGAGATTGAGGAGGAGATCGAGGAGGAGATTGAGGAGGAGATTGAGGAGGAGATCGAGGAGGAGATTGAGGAGTATGCAGAGGAAGATATTATGAAGGAGGTTCAGGATCCGCCCTCTGTCTCCAACAGAGAAGACTCCTACACTTCCTTCTCAGAGGTAAAAAATAAAATGACACACACACACACATATGCACACACACACACACACACACACACACAGACACACACAGACACACATCTTAACGTGTTGGGATCTGCAAAAAGTAACACATCGGTAGTACATGTACTAAATGCATGTTTAGTAAAAAAATTCTACAAAAACACATCTGCTCATGATTATTATCCCACAATTTTGTTCATTGTGTACAGCTGCACAAGCATACACGCAAATTGAACATGTTAGTGGATAAACCGTTTCATCAGTCATCATTTAGTTTCTAAACACATTGTTCAAGAGTGAACATCTTAACATAAAAATACTGCACATTTACTATATTTAAATTTTTCATTTGTTTGATATATTACAGACGGAGGAATCTGCGATAACTGAGAAATCAGCTGGTCTTCACAAAGCCCTAGAAAAAGAGAAAAGAGCCAATGCTGATCTTGAAGAAGCCTTGAAGAAGGAACAAACAGCCAAAACTCAACACAAAGGAGCCCTGAAGCAGGAGAGAAAAGAAAAAGACGCTCTTGCCAAGGCTCTGAGGAAGGAGCAAGCTGAGAAAAACCGCTTTCGTGTTGAAATGGAGCACATAAAGGTACAGGTGGCTGATCTCAAGAAGACACAGAAAGAGCAGCAGCGTAGCAAAGCAAAGCTGAAATCCACAATCACTGGAATGGCCGCTGAGCTCGAAGAGGACAAGAAGGTGATTGAGAAGCTCCAGAAGGATCTGAAGGCATCCTCCTGTCAGCAAGAAAAAGAAATCGCAGAATGTGATAAGGTGATCAAGTCACTACAGGATCGCATCATTGAGCAGCATAATGAAAGTCTGGAAAAAGACAATCAAATTCAATCCTTGCGTCTTAATCTTCAGAATCTTCAAAGTGATATTGAATCCAAGGACAACATGGTTTCCTCACTGCAGCAGAAAGTGAAACAGTGGGCCTCAGATCTCGAAGAGGAACAAACAAAAAACTGTTCACTCCGGAGGGATTACGAGGCCGCTGTCTCCCAGCAGCAGAAGGAAGCAGAAGAACTAGACCATCTGACTCATGAGAACCAACAACTTGCTTCTGAAAAAAAAAGGCTGCAAAATGAACTTGAGGTTGCTGTAAATGAGCGGCAGCTTCATGAGAAATATCTTAAGGAAGCTCAAGAAGCTCGCAGAAAACTTGAGAAGGCCATTAAGAAGGAGAAAGTTCGCTTCACAACAGCATGTAACAAGTTACAGATCCAAGAGAAGGAGCTTTCTGAGAAGAGTCTGGCTTTAGAAAAGAGCCTGACTGCTGAAAGATTCTTAAGGTTGTTTGTCAAAAACGAGAAGAAGTGCTATGAGCAGCTGCTTTTGGTACAGCAGACTGCAGTCGAATCTCTTGCAATCCCCAGCAACCTGCTGAGAGAAGCATCTGCAACCTCAGACCGTCTGATGTACGACATGCAGACTTTGAGGATGGAGAATGCAGACATCAAGGCTAAATTTAACGTTATGGAGACAGAATATGACAGAACAAGATCTAAACTCTGCTCTCTCTCTGAGCGCCATGAAGAGATGATGTTAAAGAATAATGATATTATCTCTGAGAATAAGTTCAACATCACTAAGCTCCAATTCATGGTAGATGGATTCAAAGAACAGCTGTCAGACAGCAAGGCGAGGCAGGCAGAACTTGAAGAGGCCTTAAAACAGGACCAGAAACAAAACATGGAGTTGCAGCAAAGAGTTGATCAGATCGCCTCTGCTCTTGAAAAAGAAAGGACCAGGTGTGAGAAGCACCGCGTGGAGCTCAAGGAGGCTTTGACAAAGCAGATTGAAACAATGGAAGAGAAGCAGAAATTGGCTGTGGCTCTCCAAAAAGCTCACAACAGCTACGTCAGTCTTCGGGAACAACAGCTGGCAGAGTCAAACTATCAACACAGACACGTCAGTGACACTGAGCTCAGGCTTAACCAGCAGAAAACTGCCCTGGATGAGAGC
>NC_045737.1:18307555-18318967 GCF_008692095.1 Etheostoma spectabile | reverse complement strand
AACTGCCCTGGATGAGAGCGCAAAGGCTCTACAACATCTACAACAGGAATACGTACTTCTGGGGAGGAGGCACAGCGACAATAATTCTGACTATCGTGAGCTGCTTAAAACTCACAGTGCCCTCCAAATCAGATATGAGAGGCTCAGCTATGCACAAGGTAACCCGCGGCCAGAATTCAGCCCACCTCAGTTCACAGTAAAAATGTAATTTTTTGGTATACACAACATCTTTTTCCAGTGGCGTGGAGTGTAACTATAAAGTAGCATTGAATAGAAGTAGTCAAGTAAAGTAAAGTCCAGGTAGCTAAAAATTGTACTTAGTTACTTTACACCATTGTCTATTTCCTGCCTGTCCATCCTGGAAGAGGGATCCCTCCTCTGTTGCTCTTCCAGAGATTTCTTCTAATATTCCCTGTTAGGGCAAGGGAACAGAATTTTTTGAGGGAGTTTTTCCTCATCCGAGTCAAGAGTCAAAGGACAGAGGTTGTCGTGTCATGTACAGGTTGTAAATTTGTGATTTGTACTGGGCTTGAATGGAACGTGAAGACTCTCAATCATCCAGGTGACAGGAGATGGAAAGTTTTTTTCAAATTATTTTTAAAACACTTTTAACACAAGAGACTTAATCAGCTTTACAGATAGACCTCAGTCTGATGCATCACACCTTCCTTTGAATGTGATATTCTTTGTGTGTGCAGTACTACTGTTGTAAACAGTGTCATAAAAAATGTGTTTACTAATGTTTTAATGTAAATGCAAAATGTGTAAATAATAAACACAGTTGTTCCAACAATCTCACTACACGGTCCTTTTGTTGCTTTTCTGGAGTGTTTAATTATATTACAAATAGGAATTTTCTGCTGTTTCCAATTTTAAGAAAACACATTGAATCTCTTGAACATATGCCTGACTCTCTTTTTAGTTTCAAATGGCACAGTATTAATCTTGATGTTTGTTTAAAAATGGATAGAGATTGGTGACCAGCAACCTGAGAAGACGTGGCAAAACAATAGTAGTATTTTATTATAATGTACATATTTTTGTATTATGCGTCAGCATATTAAAATGGACTGTACAGGAAATTAAAATGCACATGTGCACCATATGATCTCCAGTGTGGGCCTATCTTTCATTTTAATATTTGATACCGGCACAGTTTTTACTTAAATATAAAATGCTAAAATAAAATAGAGATTATCAGGGAAACCGGCCAAAGTATAGCCATGGCCTTACAAACCTTATTTATGATTAGAATGGCTTTAAAGATGTTGTGTTCAGTAGTAGGACGTGGACATTTCACAGAAATTATTCACTCACCTTAGATCTCATCACTAGATATTTGCTAAAAATGTGAATGCCTTATACAAAAATAGTCCCTAGCCTAAAATTAGTTAGAAGTTGGCAAAGTATAGGCTTGTTGTAAATCTAGTAAAATTTGGCAAACTAGACTGAAAAATGATGCATACAGGATGAGTTTATTTAAAGCATTTCAAATATGAAAACACACAGAATATTCATGTTTTCCTATAATGTTTATTTCCACCTATGATAGTCTGCCTTGTCCATAAATGTCAATATAGGTATGCACTATTTAGTTGTAGCTTACAAATTTTGAAGTACAACGGCATGATGATCAGTTTGACTATTAATCTTAATAAATCGTTCACAAAAACTTTAAAAATCATCTCTGTTAGGTGTGAGGTCTTCTGTAGTTTTAATCTTGGGGTTGAGCACATCAAACCCTGTGTGACGCTGTACATCAAAAACCACCCCGGGGGAAACCCAGCACCTCTGGTGGAGAGACAGGCTTCAATATTATCAACACTTCCACATTGAAGAAACTGGTGTGTCTGAACACCAAATGGTGTCCAGACTTCCACATTCCACGAAATGAGGCGAAACCACCTCAACCACTGGCATTAACGTTCATTTTGTATCTCCTTGTTTATCTGTTTGAATAGGGTACTGACTTGAAGGTTCTTTCAATTTTTCAAAAGGTGTGTTATGGTGGTACGGTTGTGTCTGAACTCTGATAAATGTCTCATGAGGTCACAAAAAGCTGTTGCTAAATTAAATTTATTTGTTAAAAAATAAAGACATACCCATTCATGTGAAACACTAGAAGCCTGCTTGTCTACCATGTGAACAGATTACTGAGTACACACTGAGGCATGATGTGGAGTGAAGAGCTTTGGCGGTTTTTTGATAAGGTGCAGTATTTTTCACATGAAGGCATACTTGTCAAAAATAAGGTCTACAGACAATGTCTGTATTACATGGAAAAATACTACTAAAGACTTTGATAGTATATTGTCGAATTTTTTATTGATCCAGCCCCTCTTATTCTCCTTTGGTTTTAAGAAAAGGTGTTAACAGTCAAGTAGCTTGATATAAGGAAAATGATCATGGTCACTAAAACAAACAAAAAAACAGTATTTTGTGACAAAGTAAAGTATCCTTAGCGGTTTCACTAACAAAGTCAACACCATACAACACATTTAAGTCTTACTATAGGTCTACTTAAACTAACTAAAAACCAATAACACAATATGAATCAGATTTAAACATGTGATTCCTATATAATAATTAATACAATGAATAATAAACATTTTCTCTTTCCTGTTTCAATAGTACAATTAAGAAAACAAGACTAGTAGTTGTAATCAGAACCTGCACTGCAGTCAAACTGTATAAAATGACAGTAAACATGTGACCACAAGGAGTAGTACAAAAAGTGCTGTACTAAAGCTATGAAATGCACATTCACAGAAAGATGTGGATGCTAAAACAGAATATGTTAGAAATAGTTCTGAATACAGAACTGGAGTCAGGAGGCAGAAAGCCTAGCTTAGCATTATGACTGAAGGCAGGTAGAAACATCTAGCCTGGCGGGGGAACAGTAAAACACAGTATGTAAGCGTTGTTAAGTGTTGCGGGAGTGAAAGACACTCAAGTCACATTTATTAGTTGCAAACTGATACGTTCAGATTAGCCTTCACATCACATTGGTGAGCACTTTAAATGAACCCTTTTTCAGTGCGTTCATGCACAATACTCTATTAGTGATTTTAAAATTAGTTTTTAGGTACATTTGACAGAGCCAAGCTAGCTGTTTCCCCCTGCCTCCAGCCTTTATGCTAAACTAATCACCTCCAGGCTCTAAACACATACTTAAAGACACAGTAAATAAAAAAAATACATTTTGCAAGTTGTCATCCTGTGCTAATTGTTCAGTTATTATATGCCAAATACGTGTCAAAAAATCATTAAAAATGTTTTTTTATGTCAAAATATTTTTGATGGCTTATCTTGAAATCGGGTTGGTTACAATAGATGAGGATGTCTTGGACTTGATGATTGATCTGTTGCTACTTACACTGATGAACTCTGGCAGCGGATTGGTCATTCTCCTGACTATTAACTAATGGGGGACTGAACACAGGTGCCGTCACTGAAGTGGAATTAGAGACTGAATTGATATGAGTGCTAGTGCCAACTGCCACTGAAGCAGTGGTTGCTGGGTAAAAGTGGACATCCACTGCTACCGTAGTAAGGCCCAAGGAGACATGGTGAGAAAGGAGCCGGGGAGGGTTGCCATGTGAGATGGTGAGGCTGTGGTGGATGGGTGCTACACATGGCTCAGCACTTTGCAGGGTTAACGAGGAGCGGAGGCCCTCCTCATGTCTTGATGGTGGAGAGGGGGAAGGTGAACGGGAGGGTAAGGATGATGGGGGAGGCAAGGCATCCTGGCATTGGCTGCAGTTGTCTCCTCTGTTACTGGTCCAATCCTCAGCACACTGCAGCTGGATGCTGGGCTGCGACAAGCTGCAGCCCTTCTCCTCCTCCAGAGAGGGTTCAACCTGATATAGTGTAATGATAATAATTAAAACTTAATGAACATGTATCTGATTTGATGAAATAAAGGGTAACAAGATTGGTGGCATCATGGTCATGGTCATCAGTGGTTTGTAATTATAATTACACATAGGAAAACAAAAATGTTGGGAAAAAGTGGCTCATCTAATTTAGCATTTCACTCGTATAACATTCAGACTAACGATGGGAAGTTGAAACAAAAACATATTTTTTTCCAAAATGTATCAAGATCATTGTAGCCTAACCAAAAGTGTCATAATTTGTATTGCCTTTATTCTTCTTATTCTTCCTAATCTGACACCTGTGGTTATAGATTTGGGTGTTATTCTAAAAATCGTTAATGTAGCCCCAAGCCACCATCCTCATGCAAAGATAGCGAGTGGCTAAATCGGTCAGCTCACTTTTTTTCTAACAGATTTTTTTTTAATTTTCAACTCCCAGTCTTCAACTGACGTTGACTCAATTGACATTTGATGAGATTTATCAGATTTCTTTTTTTTGCTACAACAGGGCTACCTTGTTAGTTTAATTTGCTCATGCCCAGAGGACCAAAATTACCTGTAAATTCAGACAAAAAAACATCCCTGGATACATATTTAACCAATCATGTCATTTTTCTGTGTTATCAAACCTTTGTGTCAAGAATGGGCTCAGGATAAGTCTCTATAGTGACTAAGTGATCGTCTAGAGCAGGCTGTGTGTCCTCCTGAAGATCCTCAAATGTAGGCTCTATCTGCACCGTGACCAGGCTTGGTCCTGGAGGTCGGGCTCGGGTGTCTGATGTGTTGGGGCTCTGCTCAATCACCGCCACACAGTCATCGTCTTCAAAAGCTCTATGCAAGAAACACAGCACTTTGGTTTCCTGCATCTTTTAAAAAGAGGCTAAAGAAAAAAAACTTGCAAGGCATCATCTCATTCTTTGGTCCTCTACAACAGTGTAATTACCTGTTTTCGTATGTACGTCCTGCAGTTCGATGTTCAGTGTGTCGTATGGGGACCCCTAGAGTCCTCTGAACTGTCAAGGACATTTACATTTCAAAGGGATAGTTTGACATTTTGGTAAATAATGTATGCTTTTTTCACTTTCTGTCAGAGAGAAGGTTGACACCACTCGCATATCTTAAATAATATTATTATATTAAATATGAAGCTACTGCAAGCATCTGGTTAGTGTTGCGTAGCTTGACACACAGGCTGGAAACAAGGGGGCACATGAATGACAGTAAATACTAATTAAAAAAATTAACCTTTTAATTATTGAGCATTGGTGGGGCAACATTTAGGACAGAGCCAGGCTAGATGTTTCCTCCTGTTTCTAGTCTTTGTGCTAAACTGAGCTAACTGGCTGTAGCCTTATATTAAAAGGAACACTCCACCAATTTAGCAATGCATCTAGTATAACATTGTTGGACTTACTATGGACAGTTAAAAAAAGAATGAAAATTGATGCTACAGAAACCTGGCACCTACAAGGCGCAAACAACCAACAGTTCTGCCATTATGAAGTGTGATGCTAGTGAACAGCTAATCCCTCAAGCGTTTTCTCCACATGCCCAGATTATTGAACGTGTAGTCTTTTTGTATTTATTTGGTGCAACAAAATACTTTATACAACTTTTCTTTGAAATATGCAGTAGTATTACTCAAAAGCTGTAAACACACTTTGATTTCTAAAACCTGTGAGGTTCCACTTTACAAACAGAAAGTGGTATTAATTGTCTTTTCTAACTTTCTAATGTGAATAAGCATATTACATTACATATCACATTAAATGTCAAAACAATGCCTGAAGAATAAGAATTTTCACAAATTTACCATGCTCAGAATGTGAAATAGTTGTGCTGACAATTGATGCAGCTGAGGATCTCTGACCTGCTCGGCTTGTTGATGCAAGTTCGTTCTTCTGGACCACTGAATAGAAGGTAACAGTGATGAAGATGAAGGCCAGAGATACACCCACTCCCACCACAATGGGAATGTCATGTTTCTCCAGCACAGGCAACCATGATGGAGACTGCTGCGTTACTCTAAAGTGTAGAAGACAAAACTAAAGTCAAATCAGTTATGCTTTTTTTTTTTGTTGACACTGTACAAACTCCATCTTCACAATATCTATCACGCCACCTTATTTTATTTTGACCTACCTGGGATCATTGCTGGTCATAGGGGATTGGGAGGTGTTCCTCTTCAGCCACTCTGTAAGCTCTGTGTCATTGGATGATTTATTTGACTGAACTGGGTCACCTTGCTGGCTAGTATTTAGCTGTATCTGATCGGACACATTGACCTGATGGACAACAGGAATCTCAGGCGTTGAATAATCGGATGTCTCATGAATGGTTGAGATTGAAGGCTGGATTTGAAGAGGGTCTCTGTGTTGGAACGGAAACTTTTCTGTCTGTGGTAGGGGAGGCTGTGAGTGGAGTAGTGGATGTTGTGTTGGAGATGAAGATATGGTTAAAGTTGGTTTTGCAGGGAAAGGTTGACTGTAAGTTTGGGATTGTTGAGGCTTTGTGAATGGAGAAGGTGGAGGTTGTGTGAAAGACAAATCATGTGTGATTTTTGATTGCTCCAGATGGAACTTTGGAAAAAGACTTTGAGTAAAGGGTTGTTGAGGATCAGATTTAGTTATTTGTGAGATGGTTGGTGAAAGCTGCAGATGTGTTTTCTGGTGGAGACGTTGAACTTGGTGCTCGAGTTTGGTTTGAGAAATCTGGGTTAAGGTCGGCTCATGATAGGATTGGTAAAATTGACTTTTTGTAACCAGTTGGTCAGTTGGAGTTTGGTGGGATTCAGCTTGTGAAGCTGAAGACTGGGTGATTGAATACAAATCCAACTTGAGAAAGCCAAAGGGTCCAACCACTGAAGGCTTTACCGTCTCAGTGAAGGGTTCTTTAAATTGATTGGCTAAAGACACTGCACGGACCTTAGAGCCCTGAGTATGAGACTCTGTCAACAATTCATCACTGACTTGATTTGATGAATGCAATTTTGTACGTGATGATGTTAATGTTAAATGGGATTGACTTTTAATGAGCAGATACTGAAGGGTTGAACCCAAACCTTTGCTGGTGACTACTGATGTCTGGCTGTGTGTTATCGGCGTTTCAGTATTTGAAATCGTAAGAGGATCTCTAGTCAGTGGCAGTTGGGTGTGGAGATCTACTGACTGGAAGTTTGGGTGTGGATGAGGTGGTAACATAGGAGGCTGCATTTGTGTGACTAATGGCTGAGTTGGATTGGTTGTTGGCTGATTCAGGGGGTGATGTGAAAGATAGCCAAGTGACTGTTGTGGCATCTTTATCTCAGCCACTGCTCCTCTTGAAAGTGTAGACGATGTGGTAGCACTGTAAGTTGTTTCATCACAGTGTGATAAGGAGCCTGGAAATAGTCGAAAAATTAGTTATTTACAGGAAAATTTTTTTTTTTTTTTCTGTTACATTAAACATACCAAAGCAACGGCTTAATCCTGGAGCACAGCAACATTCCTAAATCTATACATAAAATGTGCATCACTTTGTCTGCTGTACAACTGTCTAATAGGCTACATTAGCCCCCCGACACAATCCGGACTGTGGTCGTAACATCTACATCTTACATCTTATAACTTATTCCCTGTTATATATTGTTCTTATTCTTATTCAATCAGTCAGTTCTTATGTTATTATGTTAATGTTTAATAGTCATAGTTAATATTTAATAATGATCTACTGCACTGTTCAATCCCTGCACTGATCACCATTGGACACAGTCTACCATCTACCTTACCTTATCATGATCATTGTATTTCTGTGAGTGATTTTTTATTTTTATTCTTATGTATGTGTGACATATGTGTGTATATGTGTTTGTTGTGTTATGGTTGTCTTGCTACTGGATGCCTAAAATTTCCTTTGGGATGAATCAATTATCTATCTATCTATCTATCTATCTATCTATCTATCTATCTATCTATCTATCTAAATGTACAAAAAACAAAACAGAGAGTTTTCAGGTTGTAAACAAGCCAACAGTGTTGCCCAATAAGCTTTCAAGTGAGTACACTGGAAATACACAAACTCTTACAAACCCTCATCTTACACAGGCAATGGTTGTTTTAGCGTCTTAGCTTGCGGTAGTGCTTGCTAATGGTAGTGCTTGCTTGGCTACCCCACAGATGCCCTTTGCTTGATCCTCGCCATGCAGGTCATAGCAGCTGACCGAGACAGTTTGAGTTGCAATTTTACTGTTGGCTTTTCTCCAGGGGCTTTGTTTTCAGCCTATATGATTGTCTCACTTTTCACTGTTGTTTCCAAGTTGTGTCTATTTTAAGTTATGTTTTTATACAATCTTGGCAATTACTCTGATGAGTACAAAGTTATCATAACCTGTAGAAGTTTTTTTTTTAAGTACATACATGTGGCCTCCTTGTGCTGCGCCTGGACTTGTGGATGATGTGTTGTCTCAAGGTGTTGCTCAGCCATAGAATCACTGGATTGGGACACTGGCAGATCTTTGCTAGTGCCGGTGTTCTAAAAAATGAGAAAAATACTCAGCACACTATTTCAGGACAGGTGTAAAATTTTACACAATCGAAAATGAACTGAGCTACGAAACAAGTAATACGCATGTGAGATGCCACAATCAGTGATGTTAACCATTGACAATGGAAAGTCACCACATGTAAAGCGTGTACAATCTAGAATAATTTACAGCTTCCGGACAGAAACAGCACAAGAAAACCCAACATGGAGTCTGCACATCACTGATTTGGAAGCCAACACAGTGTCACCACGTAAGCCACATCAGAGATTTTTTACAACGTCATTACTCACAGCAGACAAAACCAGTCTTGTCTGCTTGCCTCTAACAGCTGCACGATGTTCAGCTTAGGATAAAGGACAGCATGAAAGACAATTAGCAAGAAAAATAAACTTGTGCATACAGGGTCAAAAAAACATCTTGTCGTATAACTTTGTATATGTACTGTAAATCTACACCTCAAAGTCCATGTAAAAATACCTCATGTAATGACAGCACGCACAATAACACACACTGTAATTATACTGTGATAATAAGACATATATATATGTGCAGGTCAATTTTTAGTAATATGAAGTATTTATCACTCTGCAAATGAAGATGAAATGATAAGCTGATGTCGACATACCTGTGACAGTGAGGATGCTACGTCTCTGATGTCGTCCTGCTCTGTTCTCAGCAGTACAGTAATATTCCCCTACATCAGAATATTGCACACTGGAAATATGCAGCGCTCCATCTTCTGCACAGACCATGAGGTATCAATTAATAAATTACATCCAGTTAAAGTATTGTTAGAATAAAGTTCATGTTTGCTGCTGTAAACAACTTCTAATGAGAACCTGGTGAAAAAGTAAACAGCTCCAATCACACTTTGGACTCACCATCAATGTGTCTGTGCTCAGTGGGACTGATGGGGGACTGTGTCTCCGCTCTGCCCCTGGTCCAGGTATATGTGATGGGTTGAATCCCTACAGCCCTGCAGGGCAGGACCACTGAAGCCCCAATCCGGCAGCTCACTTGACCTAAAATGGTCACTATGATGGGACTCACTGAGACGAGGAAAGAGAAAACGTGAGTCATATTATGCATTGTATGAAAAAAAGGCAACCTCATTTCCCCTTTATGTGCCATAAGATGAAGATAATGAAATTGGCATAATTTAAACACAATTATATAATTATTATACCAATGTGAGCAATATGATACATTTCTATGACATGTGGCAAGCATTTTGTACAAGGACATACAATTGTGTGCCACTTAACCATTGTCAGGTCTGTAAGGTCCAATGTTGTATAAAATGGAGAAATACAGTGTATTTGACTTATAGAACAGATGTTTCTCTATCAAAATAAGCCAGTAATACTTTTTATATTTTAAAACCTGTATAATGCACAATCCCACTTCCGCTTTCTTGACCAACAAGTAGATTGAAAGTTGACGATTGACAGTACAGCATCTTTCTGCCTCCAACATCCTATTATGGGTGAGTCCATGTGGTCTGCGTTCCAATTGAAGTCAATAAAGCTATGTGTTTACAGTTTGTAGTCAATACAGACTTTGTTGAGTAGCAATGAGCTCTATACAATGAATTGTGCCTTAAACAGTGAATGTTCCTCACACTCAAAGTGTTCACCACAAGATTTAAACTGAGAACTGCAATGGGGCCTCAATAACTTGAATTTTGCTTCAGGTGTTTATGCCACAAAAGTTAGTTCTTCAGACTTCACCTAGACCTTAATTATTGATTTGAGACAAAGTTACTACCTAACAATGCACTTGAGTTTGTTTAAAAAATTACCAGCAACTCTCAGCATTGCTGTCTTATGGCTGTGGCCCAGAGTGTTGGAGGCCTCGCACGCATATACTCCCTCATCATAGCTCCTGGCTGAGTGGATGTAGAGAGTGGCATTTCTCAGTCTGTATGAGAAAGATATAAATGGTCAAATACTTCAAGGCAGTTGTCGAAGTACTTCATGGGGTTTTGCTAGTGCAGCAACAGTGGTGGTCAAGTATTGTAATTAAAAACAATTGGGAGGTACTTGTACTTAAGTATATCCAAATCACATGACTTTATTTAGCTGTGGTTACTTTGATTTTACCACATACCCTCACAGGTGTTCAGTTATGTTGCCTATTAGACCCATGTCCTTATAATGATGATAACTGCTTCACCTTTTTTTGTATTTTTAAATCTTGTATTACATGTGTGTGTAAGATAAAAAAATGATCCAACATCTAACACTCTGAAATGGGCTACTTTGTACAGTAAGTAACTTGACTTTTAATACTTTTAGGTACATTTTAATGGTAATACTTGTGTATTTTAACTCAAGTCGAATTTCGGATTACCTTTACTTAAGTAAAGGATCTCAATACTTCCAAAGTTATAACACATTAACGTACCCCAAAATGATCTTGCCTCCAGTCTGCTTTGAGTGGCCTCTCTTCACCCAGCTGATGGAGGGTAGAGGGTGACCAGACACCTTACACTCCAGCACCACCCGAGCACCCACATGCACCGTCAACATCTGGGGCCACAGTTTTACCGATGGAGGGGCTGCCAAGAAGAGAAAAAAACAACTGTCATCACACACACATACGAAGCAACTGTTTGAGTGTCCAGTGGCACATTATGGTGGGTCTATTGTAATGCAATACCCAGCACAGTCAGGGTTGCTCTTCTGGAGGTGAGAAATCTTTGAAGGTGGATGTTGGAGGCCCTGCAGAAGTAACTCCCACTGTCATACTCCTGGACACTGAAGATAATAGAATCAAGAAACATGCTTGTAGAAACCTTAAAAGCCTGAAATGTGGTGACAATCAAGGAGTTTACATTATTAATATTAATAATATTGCATATTGTCATGCTCTCAACTACATCAATGTACAAACTACATTTTTTTAAACACATTTCTTTAGACACATTTCTTTAGACACATGCATAAACACACACACACACACACACACACACACTTGCATACACACACACACACACACACACACACACAC
>NC_045737.1:18297735-18307545 GCF_008692095.1 Etheostoma spectabile | reverse complement strand
CACACAAACACACACACACACACACACCTGTGGAAGAAGAGGTCTCCATTGGGCAGCACAGTCTCGTGAACTGACTGAGTGAGAAGTTGGTTGTTTTTAAACCACGACACCTGTGCTGCTGGTCTGCTGTATGGAGGCCGGCAGGTGACTGTAACATTTTCTCCTCTCATCACTGTCAGGTTTACAGGCTGCTGGACGAAACTCCAGTCCATCTCTGGAAACACAACGTGTGCGTCACTTACATGTACATGTGCCGATCCTACTATGGATGTACTTCTCACCATTAAACCACAAGCATCAAGGGTCATGTCCTGTCATTCACTTTAATTAACTTACTCTTAAGAAAATGACAATTACATAATTTATTTTACTGTGGACATTGGCACACAGTACCGGCTAGATGGAGGAAGGCTGGCTGTGACTTGATTGACTCTTTCTGGTTGAATGCTTCACAGTGATACGAGCCCTCATCTTCCCTGGTCACATTCCTGGAGAACACAGCCAGAGATGAGGCTTTAAATTCTGTCTGGCAGCAGTTTAAAGGTTCCAGACAGCATAGATCACAACTTGTTACAAACGTGATACAAAAAACATATTCTTGATCGAACCAAATGCAAAATATGCGTCTATTTTAAAGAGTTAGTTCATGGTTTATCATTACAATTTGACAATAAAGGATTAATATTCCTCTTGTCCCGTTCAGTGTTGGACCTGAATGTGAGCAGCTGTCCATTGTTCTGGAGGCTGAACGAGACCGAGCAGTTCGACAGGAGGCAGCCGTCTTTGAACCAGTGCACCATGGGAACAGGGAAACCATGTACAGCACAGTGCATGGAGACCTCTGTTCCTATAGCAACAGTGATGTTGTTAGGCCCTTGGATGATCTGCAGCCTTCTAGGGACCCCTGCAAGATAGATTGTCAACGCTTTAAGATGTTCACTCCACTGCAGAAAATATATGTACTTATAAGTGCTTTAATGTAGCACTGGGTTTTGAAAAAAGTAGAATAAACATCATTGGAAATGACTCATTTTTCTAACTTCCAATTATTTTTCAGAGATATTTTCAATTAAAGAAGCATTTTTTGTGATACTAGTAATCTGCCATAGTGCAGTAACTGCTTTGAAGATAGAGGAATTTCACAAATTTTTCAGTGACATTGGTGTTTATTTTTGATGAATCCAAAATTAAGGGATTTGCTGGTTTGAATTGACAAATGTAAGAATAACAAAAAAAAACTCACCCTGCACAGTCAGTTTAGCTGGGTTGCTCTTCTTGTCGATGTTCAGCAAAGGATTGTGTGTGACACAAATGTATATCCCATCATCCTCTAATGTTACGTTGAAAAGATGCAGAGTACCTGAGATCTTCTTCTGGTTACCCCCTCCATACTCACCCTGAACATGTGAACAACACAGTTTGAAGCATGCCGTAACAATACACTTGGCCTGGGTCAAAAGATACAATGTGGAAAGTGGTATTCGGAGCCCTTCTGTTCAAATAAACTCCATTCATTTGATCAGTCCAAAGCTGCACCAGTGCTCACCTGAATGTGTCTCCCTCTTGCGACCAGTGTCCCATCTTTGAGCCAGGTGATGCTTGCTGGAGGTGAACTTTCCCCTGACACACACTGGAAGAAAACTCCCTCTCCTTCTCTGACTGTCTGGTCCTGGGGACTGAAGAAAACATCCTCCAAACCTGGAACACACAGCATAAAAGGAAATGAATGATGAATCACTCTGTTGGCACTCTGCATGATGTTTAGGGACAGCAAACATTTAGTGGTCGGACTACTATAATAAAAAAAGAACTTTGACTCACCCATTTGGGAAGAGACTGCCAAGCACGACAGGATGAGTATGCAGAGGTGGGAAGTCATCTGTGGGAGCCTCCAGATAGAGACACAGACATACATCCTACTGCATAGCTCCCAGAGTGGCATGAAGAAACCACCATACAGCACCATCCATGGTGTCAGCTGGGAAAATGTGCACATATAAAAGACAAGGCAGAATTTGAATTCAAAATGTGATCAATTTCAACCCTGGACTTGCTTTTTGACAGCTAGTGTCTAGTCCTAATCAGGCAATTGACACACTAAAAATTAACCCCAAAGCACCGATAGCATGTCTATAACAACATTGCATGGGTAAAATACAAGTAATGAAGCATTTAATGCATATGGTTCCATATCAGACACAGAGGTACATAGAGCTACAGATGCAAAGAAGAACTGTTGCGTCATGTTGAAAGTGACATGTTGCATTGTTTTTATGGGTTAGTGTTTCTCATCAGCTCTGCACTGTAGCCACACACCCCGGTGAGCCCAATATAAATACTTCTATCAGGAAGCAGTCAAAGAGATTTTGGTCAGAATATTTTTCACATACTAATTATTACTGGGTTAAAAATAGATTCAATGTAGGTCAATATAGCACTGTTTATATATAGCACACATATTTCTGATGCTTTATTAATATGGTTATTTTGACCCAGTGTTACACACAGAAGTTTTACATTGAAACTGTCACAAATTAGTTAACAAAAAGTACATTTGATATTTAGAACTGCAATACACATATTAACAACAATCAGTTAAAAGCAGTGACTACACGCGTAGATTATAACAGTTTTCAACCATTATGGATATACTTACACAAATTTTACGATCTAAGTGCACGGCGTAAAGCGCATAGCGCAGGTGCATTTAGGGCGTGTCCAAATCAACTTTTGCTAGTTTGACGGCGGAAAAAAGGGCCTGTGTGCCGAGCGCACGGATCAAAAGGGTTGTACTTAGTGTCTTCTTTAACTCATAGGCAGTGTTGGGCAAGTTACTTTTAAAAAGTAATTAGTTACAGTAACTAGTTACTACTTCCAAAAGGTAACTAAAGTAGATACTCAGTTACAAATTATATAAGTAACTCAGAAAGTAACTAATGCGTTACTTTCAAGTACATTTTTAAATGCTCAAATGTGACCCCCACCTCCACCCCTCTTTAACAAAACTTAAAATACATGTGCGTGTTCAATTATTTATGGTAAATCTGAATATTATAATGAAATGGACTCTGGACAATGGACACAAACCATGCACAAATCCAAACTCTTTTAATGTTGCTGTGGGACAAATTGAGACTAGCCTCCAATCAAATGCCTTGTATGTAGATATCATAACATAGATGTTCAGTATTTATTGCCCCTGTGTGTGTGGTGTGTGTGTGTGTGTGTGTGTGTGTGTGTGTGTGTGTGTGTGTGATAAAACGAGGGAGAAGTGAGAAAGCGACAGCATTAGCTTCAGAACTAATAGCGACTCTACAGTCATAATAGATGTGTTTTCTGACCACGGTGGGAAATGTTTAGCAGGAAAAGTCCCCCCTCTTCTTTATTTCATAACGTCTCTCGTTGACTGACTCGCTTGTGTTGTTCGTTGTGTCCGACTATGCTTGCTTTTCAACACCCACCCAACTCCACCTCTGATTGGCTTACCATGAAATTTTACTCAACCTCAGCCCATCGTCAGCATGATGCACTAGTCTCGTGCACGGCCCACCAACCAAGGAAGAAAAAAAAGTCTTTGCCTCTCGGCTCAGAGATCAAGTGATGATCTTATGAAAAAAAACCAGCTTCAAATATCATACCACGTCGCATTTTTCGGCAGGAAAGGCAGTAAAGTCTCCAACGTGATGGGAAAATATGTGGAAATCATAGATATTCTCCACTGCTATGATACGACTTGATCCCTTTTTTGTTCTCAGAAACACTCACTGCATTACCACATCTCATACAACAACCCCACTGAAGCTGCCGCATGCATAGATTCAATTTGACCAGTTTCTAACAAATATAGGCTATTCATCAGATGATCTCTCTCTCGCTCTCTCTCACGGGCTCTCTCTCTCTCATTCGCTCTCCCTCTCTCTTGCTCTTAATGCCCTCATCCCCTCCCTTTTCCCTTTGCTTCATTCCTTTTTTGGTTGTGAGTCTGTATCGCCGCAGCAAGCTCAGCTTTGTCCGCTTTAGTCTCTTGAATGGGCCCAGCCAATTTATAGAGCTCACACTGTGGCCCTCCACTCAATGAAAGTGACATGAAAAGAAGCTTTGTACTATGAAGATCAGTTATTGGTCCTCTGCAATGAAAGCTACCGTCTGATCACATAGGCTTTTGTGATCCTCAACATGGCCCTGTAAGGGCTGATCCTTTATTGTTTTGAACGTGCCATACATTTTGTGTATCCCTATGCAATGCGGAATTTGCACGTAAATATTACAGATATTGAAACATGCAAAAGACATATTTTGATCTCAAGAGGCTCATTTAAGATTAAAATTGAAAGGGTTAAAATTGAATGTATAATTATGAAAGTTAAAAGGCTTTGTGTGCTAAACGTTGCAAAGAGAGAAAACTGTAAATAAGTGTGATTTGAATATATATATATATATATATATATATATATATATATATATATATATATATATATATATACACACATTTTAGCCAAATATAGCACAAATTTTAACTAGAATGCAAAAGAAAAGCAAAAGAAAAATGCTAATTCTCTTATGCACATACATTAGGAGTTGAGCACATTTAGACAAAGGGCCGGACACACTAAATAACTATTCTAAAGAACAGCAACCAAACCTCAAACTGTGGAGAACCATGTGAACAATGTGATAATATGGCATCTATGTTTGCTACATGATTAACTTTTATGTTTTGGATTTCTGGTGTTGCCACTCCAGCATTGAAAATGCATACAAAAAAAGTGGAAACTCACTTATTGTGTAGAAATCTGTTGTCATACTGTGATAAAACTTAAACGTCTCCACTGCAAGGTCTAAAAGGCTTGAATACATTTAGTGTTAAAATTTTCTGATTTTTTTCTAACAATATGATTTGTTCTTAGACAATCTCTAAATTAGATTAGAATTTTATTTTGTTAGTAGCAATTATACCCAAAATAGCAAATTGAAGTTTATGGTCATAAATTTCACCAAATTGTATAATTGTCACCTGGCCCTATGTGCATATTATTTTTTAGAGGACAAAATAAATTACAGGTTTGAAAAAAGGTGTAAAAATAAATACATTTATAAAAATAAATAGTGGAAATAACTAAACCAAACTCCCTTCAGTGATGACATGCTTGGAAGCTATCTAGCTTGCGGCTGGTCATACTCACATGATGTTAAGAGCCTGTGGGTGTATTTGTTTGACTCACAACAGGTCATTTACACTGTTTAGCATATCATTACGATGTTTTAGACCACGCACTGATTCATATGCTCTTTCTTTAAATGCATTGTCAAAAGCATTTTACAAATTATTTAATTGCCAAAGGCATAATATTGCCACAGGCCTAATATTCATTATTTTCTATTTACATAATTGCATAAAACAATGAGTGGAGATGATAAATTTGTATCATTACTGAATGCAATCCAGCCTGTTGCATTGTACTGTGTGATACTGGGACAAAATGTAACGCTTATCACGTTGTTGCATTGCACTACAAAAACTGTTGTTGTAGTTGTCAAATAATGTAGAAATATTAAAATAAAATAAAATGTTACTGTTGGGTCAGTCTCTGGCAGGTACTTATAAGGAAGTGGTTGCCTGTAAACGCAACTAAAATGGGCTACAGCTCCAGTGAACGAGCTGAATGTCTCATTTTAGATGAAGTGGTCAGTCGTCTGGAGATATAATTTCTGTTTGATCGTCCATAACCTGAACCTCATCACCAGCATTAGTGTTCAACTGAAAAGCTAAAAACTATTTTTAATTCTTTAAAAGCAGATCTCCAATTATTTTTTCTCTCTCAACATGGAGGTCAAGTGACATAAAAACGATTAATTGAAGGTCTTGTTTTCACAATTTTCATTTAAATGGGGCACTATTGCATTTATTTTCCAAGTTATAATGCCATTTATTCAGTTTGTATTTGTTAGTAGTACATATTGGAAATAGTCTTTACTCTTTACTAACACTGCCTTTTATTACTTGTAAACCTCATCTGGTTATTATTTTTCTTTGTTTATTTGTATTGTATAAAGGGTACTCAGACAAACATTTGCAAACTACTATACTAAGCTTCTATTGGTTTGAAGTGTCGTTAGTCTATCCACACTACTACAGTATAAGCACAGCACCACAAATGAATTAAGCACGATATACTGCTTTCATGCATTCAATAGATAAGCAAGGGAAATACAAATGTATTGCTGGTTTCTATTAAGTGCAACTAAATAAGAGCTGCTTTTAGATGCTTTGCGTGTGCTGAATGAATACAGCCCACTACACAGAATGATCAATGGACTACTACTACTAAATTTGACACTGTATGCCATTTCACAAGATGTTACTGTGGCAGCACTTTGTTATCCACTCCAAAGAAAGACTAATGATACTTACTCTTATGTGTCCAAAGATTGTTTCTGTGTTGCTTTGCAATCAGCCCATTCGTCCTCTGTCAGTTTCTGTCTGCAGTCTGTGGACAACCTTTTTACTCCTGTTGCATTTGCAAAGCTTCCAGCAGGGAGAGAGAACAACAAGCAACAGACGCATGCATGTGCAGGACAATCTACACCTCCCCTTCACTCACTCACACACACACACACATCACCAAACCATGAAAAACAACCCCACAAAGGTACACAAAAGCATGAGCTTCACCCGAGAAGATGTAATTTATGTGTATGCGCTGGTTGTAACCGTTTCCTCTTAATCTAGGTTAATGGAGGAAAATAATGACTGCTGCATCAACACTTAATCTATAGAGAGCATTTCAGGATAAGCATTTAGGAAGGTGGCCCTTTATGAATGTGAATATGTCACTGTAAAATATGTCTATCCTAACAGGTCACTCAACTCATTTCAAAATTATTGTCTTAAAGTACTCTTAAATCAAGCAGTTGTAGCTGCAGCTGTCCACTTGCTTGTTCTTTCTCGGTAGGCTATCACACAGCCTTTATCAGCAGATGGAGTCTACATATTAATGTTTGAACACACAAAAGCAAAAAAGCACCATCTTGAAGTTCACATTTGTGGTTCTGAGTGAAATATCTCAACATCTATTGGATGGATTTATTTGAAATTTGGTAAAGACATTGATGTACACCCTTTAGGATGGCATGTAAAATGGTTGTTCTATGACTTTAGCACCATCATTAGAACAAAATCGTAATACACAATACTTTATAAAATACCTGCAAAACCGGTCTTCCCATCAATCTCTGCTGCACTGTGTGTAATTAGCAAATACTACCAATCAGCTAACATGTTGACATGCTAAACTAAGATAGTGAACATGGTAAACATTACACCTGCAAAACATCAACGTGATAATTTTATCATTGTGAGCATGTTAGCATGCTGATGTTAGCTTTTAGCTTAAAGCAGCACCATACCTTACAGAGCTGCTCACACAACAGTAGACTATTCTTGTTTCAACCTTAAAGTGACCTCTTTTTAATACAAATGGGGAGATTCAGATTCATGCAGTGGCTTCTGTTTCACTTATTTACTTGCATGGCTGCAGCTAACATAGTATTGCCACATGGCTGCCGGGGCCAGATGAAGTCCTTGCAAATGTAAATTGACAATCCATTCAGCATAATCAAATGGAAATTAAAGTACAAATGCACCGATTTATAATCTATGCAGGACGGGTCATTTTAATTAAGCAGACAAAGACTGATTTAGCAGGCGAACACTGTTGGATTCAGGACATCAAACACATACATCCACCAAAGGAGGTGTAGTCTCAGAGTTCTCGCAAATAATCTGTGTTATGTAATAAAAAGGTTTTCTTTGTGGTAGACCCACTGACTCTTGTCAATGCTGAGAAAAGGTGCAATATAGAACTAATTGTTGACATTCTGAGATATATAGATTATTATACAGCCTGTTATCCTTTCACTCCACATAGATGCAGAATTCTGTCTTCTGACTGCTGGATATCCTCGGCCTTGTCTTGCATATGCTCTTCAGCAAATCCTCAACACTTGTGAAATGTGTTCATTTTCCTTTTTCCACATGTATTTCTATTTTTACCCTTTATGTTCCTTTTTTCTAATCCTTAAGGTCTTTTGGCACCACCTTAGGAGCATGTCACATTGCATTCCATGTGGAAGTAAAGCCAATCTTAACAAAAAAAACAAGAAGAGATTTATTGTCAAGAATTACATACCTGTCAGATTAGAAAAAAAATATTTAGACCATAGAGAGAAAACATTTACAGCAGATATAATTTAATCATTTAAATGAATACATGAAATGTGGCCATGTTCCTGCTTTTAAATTAATAATAGTAACATTTAAAAATACTTTCCTAATGTATCATAGGGACTATATTATCCATGTGGAGATTTATTGACCTGAAAGATGTCTGCCTTTTGGAGTCACAACAGCAGCAGGAGATTCACAGAGATGAAAGGTGAAAGGAGGAGGAGGAAGCCTGGAGTGATGAAGATGGGCTGGGCAGCTCCATGCAGCTTTGTTAAACAGAGGGTCTGCTCCAATGTTTGGTGCGTCTCAGCACTAATGCCTGGAAAACATAAGACTGTTGTTGGGACAAAGACATAAACAAGATTTGTTTTATAACGTCAAACTTTACCTTACAGTGTTAGGACCATTCCTTGCAGAAGTGCAGAAATTCAGTGTCAACCCCCCCCCCCCCGAAACCTGTGTAAATGTGAAACAACGGCTAGTCAGAGTTCCATTTTAAAAATGTGCTCCATCCAACAAAGAGATGACTCTCTGCTCTTACCTTTGGAGTGTTCTGTCAGCAGATGTCTTAAATCTCTGAGAGCCTGGCTGAGCTTCTCCAGTCGATGCTGCAGGTGCACGTTCTCTTCTTTCAGTGTGTGGATGGTATCCTGGAGCTCATAGGCCGAGCTGCAGCCTAAAAGCTGAGAAATCAACCACAAAACTGTGGTGACTTGCAAGATGGTGAGCATTGCAGTAGTCACTGGATGTTATTCACACAGCTAGTTAAATCTACCAAGGTTCACAGTCCTGTTAAATCTGCCTACAGCTCCAGAATGTTTCAAAATCAGATGGAAGTGGCAACGTTTTCAAAAGCTGGCCTATTTCTGTGTCCAATTGATTCAATGATGTGTAGCTAAATGCCTTGCCTGCAACCACTCTAACGATCAATTGTTCTGTTTTGGATCCCAGAGCCCAATTAGAGAGACTCACATATATATATTATATATATATTATATATATACACAAAAAAATATATAATATATATATATATTAATTTATATATATATATAGATTATCACTGAAGGCATCAAACTATGAATGAACACAGTGTGAATTATGTACTTACACACAAATATGAAATAACTGAAACACATGTCTTATAGTCTAGTTTCTTCAAAGTACCTCCCTTTGCTTTTTTGATGATGCTGCAAACCCTCGGTGATCTCTCAATAGCTTCAGGAGTAGTCACCTGAATGGTTTTCACTTCACAGGTGTGCCCTGTCAGGGTTAATTAGTGGAATTTCTTGCCTTATTAATGGGGTTGGGACCATCAGTTGTGTTGTGCAGAAGTCAGGTTGATACACCGCCGACAGCCCTATTGGCCAATTGTTAGAATTAAGATTATGGCAAGAACCAATCAGCTAAATAAAGAGAAACAAGTGGCCATTATTACTTTGAGAAATGAAGGTCAGTCGGTTCAGAAAATTGCCAAAACTTTTAATGTGTCCCCAAGTGCAGTCACAAAAACCATCAAGTGCTACAACGAAACTGGCTGACATGAGGACCGTCCCAGGAAAGGAAGACCAAGAGTCACCTCTGCT
>NC_045737.1:18290451-18297725 GCF_008692095.1 Etheostoma spectabile | reverse complement strand
TGAGGATAAGTTCAACTGAGTCACCAGCCTCAGAAATGTGCTGCGCCTCCAGAGTCACCGGACCTGAGCCCAATCAAGATGGTGTGGGAAGAGCTGGACCGCAGGGTGAAGGCAAATGGGCCAACAAGTGCTGAGCATCTGGGAACTCCTTCAAGACTGTTGGGAAACCATTTCAGGGGACTACCTCTTGAAGCTCATCAAGAGAATGCCAAGAGTGTGCAAAGCAGTAATCAGAGCAAAGGGTGGCTACTTTGAAGAAACTAGAATATGAGACATGTTTTCAGTTATTTCACACTTTTTTTGTCAAGTACATAATTCCAAATGTTTTCATCCATAGTTTTGATGCCTTCAGTGATAATCTACAATGTAAATAGTCATGAAAATAAAGGAAACTCATTGAATGAGAAGGTGTGTCCAAACGTTTGGCCTGTACTATATATATATATATATATATTATATATATGTATATATGTGTGTGTGTGTATATGTCAGGTTTTTTTGTTGTACGGCACCATTGCAAAACGAAATTCCAAATTAAGAAAGCAGTTATTTCTCTTTTCTTTGTTTGCTTGTTGGTGTCTTCGGCGGAAGTGCTTCAGAAAACTTTCATCATCATCCGGGTGACTTTTGTTCTGGTCACAGAGAGGATCCAAGATGGCGACTCACATGTCGAGGTACAGAAGCTGGAGTCGTGTTCAAAGGTAATGCAAGTTTAAAATAAATGCTCGTAAATGGTCGCCAGACTCGAGTTAAGTACGTGGAAATAGGATTGTGCAGTGTCATAACTTTTCTACGTCCTCATGATCCAAGATTAGCTTACACGGTTAGCACGATGCTAACCCTTAGCTAGCTGTCAAACTGTCGGGCTGTAACGTAACGCTAGTCTTGATAAGTCACAGTCAGGATGGCTAATGCGTTACCCATTACTGTCTGGGGAAGATTCATTTCAAAAAGTTTGGACTTTACCTTTTTATCACAATCATTTCGCGTTTTAAATTTCTTCATCGGTGCTATCCAGCAAAACATTTTTTGCACAGACTGAAAAATGACATTGACTCCTCTTTCTGTGGAGTAGATCGTGAAACGACCGTCCACTTATTTTGGATTTGTCCTTTATACTTTTTTACACTTTAACTTTTCGGGAAGACTTTGCTAAATGTATCTGTATAACGTTTCTCTGCTATACCAGGATGTGCGGTTTGGTTTTTATGATTTCTGTATTCTAGAACAAAAACCGTATAATATCATCAATCTTTTTGTTATCTTGGCGAAATTTCACATTCACAAAAGTAAATTCTGTAACAAAACACCTATTTAAAATCTTTACAAATAAAATGCTACAATATGTTCAAGCTACTCTGCAAACCCTAAAGCCTTAAAGACTTGATATTTAGTTTTTTCTTAATTGCTTGAACTGCTAAATTATTTATTGTATTTCTCGTTAAATTTTTTGTTTTCTTACTTTCATACTACTTTCATATTTTATATACCTCCTAACCCTTGTCATATGTTAATTTTGGAATTTGACATTCTACTTGATTTGCTATAAAGATAAAAAATAACAACTTTAACCACCGATATGTTAAAGGTTGGCAGATAAGTAAGTTATATTTTTTGTGATTTTCTTGGTCTTTTCATTTTGTTAGACTAACACGCTGAGCTGAATGTTTGTTGATATTTTCAATTTTAGGTAAATTATTTGGATCCAACTTTGAGAAGTGCCAGTTTAGCTTTAATTATGTGTTAAAGTCAGTTTAAATGGCTTTAGTGTTAGTATTTTGGAGTCTGATTCTATTCTATTGCCATGTTATGTTACTTACTACCTTTCACTTACCACATAAACTCTATCCACTCCATCTTTAAAGTAAAAAAATAAAAAATAATCAAATGAGTGGAGGAACATAGTGTTGCTGAGAATATGTTAAAGAAACTTTGTTTTGTCCAAAACAAATTTCCCTACGAGGAAAATAAAGTATATCTTATCTTATGTTGTTGTTGCCTTGCTGTTCTCAAAGGTTTGGGATCGCAGCTTACAGAAAGTACAGCAGTGGCGGCCGATACCCAAATATCTCCCTCTCTGCACCCCTGCCTGGGATCCCCAAGCCAGTGTTTGCATCGGTAGATGGTCAGGAAAAATATGAGACCAAGATCACCACTCTAGAAAATGGCCTCAAAGTCGCCTCCCAAAACAAGTTTGGTCAATTCTGCACAGTTGGAAGTAAGTTGTGGCAGTGATATGCAAATTGTAATCTCCACTTGTCTTCAGAATATGGCTGAAGGGGATAAAATGTGTTTGTTTTCTTTCTTAGTTTTAGTAAATTCTGGATCCAGACATGAAGCAAAGTATCCGAGTGGAATAGCTCACTTCATAGAGAAACTCGCCTTTTCTGTAAGTAAAACAAAGTCAAAGACCACAAAATTAAAGGAAGTTGAGGTGTGTAAAGTAATGTTTTAATCTTTAGTCCACAGCTCAGTACGGGAGTAAAGATGAAATTCTCCTCACGTTGGAACAACACGGAGGGATATGTGACTGCCAGACATCAAGGTATGTAGGCTCTTAGCACAATGCCTGTCTCAATGTTACAGAATGTAGTGTTTGTGTATTACTACCTTCCATGTGTGAACTAGGCCTTTATTCCGTTGGAGAGTATGTGGAAAAAGCTGTTTGTGTGACATATTGTTCATTTTGCTGTGCAGGGATACCACCATGTATGCAGTGTCTGCTGAAGTTAAGGGTCTGGACACAGTGGTCAGTCTTCTCTCTGATGCTGTTCTACAGCCTCGTCTGCTGGGTATGTCCATTATTATTTCCGATGACAAATCCATGGGCACTGTGCCAAATGTCTGTCTGTCTCCACTGCCTTTCTGAGTTGATCAGTTTGTTTACATGCAGATGATGAAATCGAAATGACCAGAATGGCGGTACGCTTTGAGTTAGAAGATCTAAACATGAGGCCAGACCCTGAACCTTTACTCACTGAGATGATCCATGCTGTGAGTCGCATCATTTGTTCTAACCCCAGCTCTCTGTGAAAGTAAAAAAACTGATCCATGATCTGTAACTGATCAGTTAAAAATAGATAAGTATGCTGTTGATTAGTTGCTTAATTGTTTAGTGTGTGTATTGTCAAACATAATAATAATAAAATACACACACACACACACACACACACACACCAGGCTTTATGTCAACTGCAGTACGTTTTCTGTTATATATATATATATATATATATATATATATATATATATATATATATATATAAGACCAAATATATTATATAAATGCAACCTAAGTTACCTTTCACTGGAAAAAGCTTTGTATTTAGTAAAATCATGAATTAATTACAAAAACTATAACCGTCATAACCGCATAATTTCAGACCTGTTTCATCTGTCTAATCACCAAATAGCATCATAGTCATGTTGTGCTTTCTGAAAGGATAACAGATCAAACCTTGCCCCTGAAAGACAAGAAAAAATAAAACCTTGATTAAATATTTGAAGAGCCTGAATGCTCATTCTTGACCAGCCTGTCAAGGAGACTGTAGTTGTAAAAAACGAATATAATTGTAAGCGTTGTACCAGATTACTGTAGCTTTATTTTCCCTTTAACAATTTGTAACGTGTGGTAATTGTTGGCTTCCAGGCCGCGTATCGCGGAAACACGGTTGGACTGCCTCGCTTTTGTCCTGTAGGCAACGTGGACGAGATTGACAAGAAAGTGCTTCACAGCTACCTGCGGAACTACTACTGTCCCGAGCGGATGGTGCTGGCCGGAGTGGGCATCGAGCACGAGCAGCTGGTCAAATGTGCCAGGAAATACCTGCTGGATGCGAAGCCGGTGTGGGGAGCAAGTGCAGTGGCCAACGTGGACCTCTCTGTAGCACAGTACACTGGTGGCATCGTCAAGGTGATTTCTTGTTTTTTTTTGTTTGATTTCCAGTAGTCAAATGGCGAAAAAGAAAAGTAACATCTTCTTCTTTTTAATCTGTTAGATTGAGAAGGATATGTCCGATGTGAGCCTTGGCCCCACCCCGATCCCAGAGCTCACCCACATCATGATCGGGCTGGAGAGCTGCTCCTTCCTGGTGGGTGTGTCTGGCTATCCTGAAGAGTCTTCAGTCAGGTGTCTGATACATGTTAGATTCAAGCTTCCAAATTAAAAAAAAAAAAAACTTTTCCCTTCACAGGAGGAAGACTTCATCCCATTCGCTGTGCTCAACATGATGATGGGTGGCGGAGGCTCCTTTTCTGCAGGAGGACCTGGAAAAGGCATGTTCACCCGCCTATATCTGAACGTGCTCAACAGGTGAGCGTCTCACAAGCCTCAATTCAACTTCATCAGATAATCAGAAGTCTATAAAAATAACACCAGTCAGTTTCACAAATTGTCTTATGGTTTTACTTGTATTGTAGGCATCATTGGATGTACAATGCCACCTCCTACCACCATAGCTATGAGGACAGCGGTCTGCTGTGTATCCATGCCAGTGCAGACCCCAGACAGGTTGGTACAGGCTCAGGACTGCACAGTACAAATGTCTCATTGTACCTTTGCATGCAAATAGCATTTTTTTTTAAAGATTTTTTAATCACTACTTTGTCAAGGGAAGTTTCAATTATCGGATATTCCTCTAAAACTTTGTTAAAAAGCCATGTGATGTTTTCAAATGTGCATATGGTTTTCTTGTGTAAATGGCTCTTTTTGTTTGTCTTTGTTGATGTTTGTGTAGATTTCTTATCATTGCATACGTTCATCTCCAGGTGCGAGAAATGGTGGAGATAATAACAAGAGAGTTCATTCAGATGGCCAGCAACGCAGGAGAGGTAATAGCTGTGGCGACTTTAGCAATATTGATTATAGTTAAAGAAACAAAGGTGGTGTACAGTTCTCGGAACATTTTTTTTCTCATCCCTGTATATTCAGATGGAGCTGGAGAGGGCCAAGACTCAGCTCAAGTCCATGTTGATGATGAACCTCGAGTCGCGGCCAGTTATTTTTGAAGATGTTGGTCGCCAGGTTCTCTCCACAGGAAAGAGGAAGCTGCCACATGAACTGTGTGATCTAATAAGTGAGTACTAAAGATAATATAGCAGCCATAAAATACCTGTGTAAGAGGAAAAAGGACATCATTAATTAAGAACTAGACAGGCTTAATATTTTATTTAGATTTTGACCTTTTCAAATAATAATTTCCAGGCAACGTGACCGCCAGTGATATTAAGAGAGTAACCACGAAGATGCTGCGCAGTAAGCCCGCAGTAGCAGCTCTGGGAGACCTGACGGAGCTGCCCTCATACGAACACATCCAGGCCGCCCTGTCCAGCAAAGACGGACGCCTGCCCCGCATGTATCGCCTCTTCCGATAGGACCGCATGGCCATCGAGCCGGGTCGCTGTACATAAACTGGACTGGATTACACTAGCGTTCCCTCCCACCACAGAACTCAACCCAGCTCACTGTGGGAGGGGACTGATACCCGGGCTCTTGACTGAACCTCTGAGAGTGGAGATTTTAAAGAAAAGTTGCATTTCACTCTACCATAGTCTACATACAATTGGGGTATTTGTTGTTTGTGGGCAGGAAAGCCATATTTCATTATTTACCGGGGTGGTTTTTAGGAGTTTGGTTATTTGATTTTTTTTTTTTTGTTTACGATTATTTTTTGGGGCTTTTCCCTTTTTTATTTGACAGCAACAGTGGATAGACAGGAAAGTGGGAGAGAAAGAGAAGGGATGACACGCAGCAAAGGGCTGCAGGTCGGATTCAAACCGCGGCCTCTGCAAAGGACTCAGCCTACGTGGGACGCCCGCTCTTACTGGATGAGATGGGAGTTTGGTTTTAAAGGGACAATTCACCCCAAAGCCAAAATTAGAATGTTAGTTCACTAATTTGAAAACCTAAATACCAACCTGTTATGTTTCTGTCTTTGAATGAATGCTATTACACTTAAAGTAAAGCAGCATTTGGGCGAGAGAAGGGGCGGCAAACGTCCCCAGCAGTGTCTAAACTATTATTTTTTTTATTGAGCTTTTATTTTTCTCTACTTGCAAAACCTCAGCTCTCTAAAATTCACTGAGCTCCATAACAATCCTTCTCTTTTCATAGAGTGGATGGATCAGAAAACAGATCATACAACACAGCACTTCATAGTCTCGCTTCACAGGCACAGAAGACTCTACACATCCCGAGGGTTGACCGATTAATAAAAGCATCCTTGGAAGTTTTTGGATAAATGTGACAACCCTTACAACTGTAGCAAATTTGTCCTCAAGAAGATTGAAATCATGGTTTCTGTCATTACTGTCAGATGTACTGTAAAGAGATTGAAATCTAAAGTGAAATCTGTTACTTTGTATTTTTGTGGTTGTGTTGATGCCCTTGCAAATAAAAAATATACGATAATATTAACAGGATAAATTAGAGGAATAGTTTGATTTTCCGCCAGAGAATTAGATGAGAATATCAATACTAATGTTAAATTTGTCCCTGAAATATGAAGCTACAGCCAGTCGCCAGTTAGGTTAGCATAAAGAGTGGAAACGGCTCGCCTGCCGCTAACAAAATCTCAACAAAATCAAGGCTCACCCCTGCCATTTCTTATTTGTTTGATCTGTACAAAAACTGAAGCTTCAAAACAAAATTCAGCCAACAAAGTGTTTTCAAACATTTATTACGAGATCACATAAAAATATGCAGATAAAGTTAAGAGGTCTTTAGGAAATCAAAACAAGACCCACAGGCACTTTTCTTTTGGAGCGTACTGCTTTTCATGCTGGGAATGCAAGTTCATTAATGTAGTATACAGTTTATAGTATATGAGGTAACAGAGCGGTGAGATGAGACGTAAGGCATTGGGTTACAGTCTGTTATAGTATTACTTGGCCTAATAAGAGAAAATGTAGTGACAGGTATTAACAGTGTAAATCATCTATTTTATAGAAAGTGGAAAAAGTAATATCTGTTAAATACATTTAATCTCCCTGAAATTTAACATGTAACAAGTAGTAACAACCTCCTGACTGTAGTGTTCATCAATGTCTGAAATGATACATTGAACCTCCCTTCTTCAGTCATAACAAAATTATCCTACAATACATTACATTCATAACAAAACTCAAGTTAAAATGAACTGCAGATGCCTAAATTACAATAAAAAAATGCACCTCAATGTGCCACCAAAATTGTTAAAGTGCTCATATTATGCTCATTTTCAGGTTCATAATTGGATTAATTTTCAGAAAACACCATATATTTGTTGTACTACACATTG
>NC_045737.1:18290288-18290441 GCF_008692095.1 Etheostoma spectabile | reverse complement strand
TCCTCTTTTCACCCTGTGTGTTGAGCTCTCTGTTTATTTACCAAGTGAGGCATCTTACTTTGGTACCATCTTTGTTGGGAGTCGCACATGTGCAGTAACTAGGTAAGGACTACTAGTCAGTCATTTGCAGAGTATGAGGGCGTGCCATGCTAG
>NC_045737.1:18245204-18290278 GCF_008692095.1 Etheostoma spectabile | reverse complement strand
AGCATTATAACGTGTGTTACAAGGTGACGCACGTTTGTCACCGAAGTAAAGGCTGGACTACAATAGAGCTGTTTGGAGCAGTTTGTGAACAGTGTGTTCTGTTGGAGATGGTAAGTCCCCTTTGGGTGGACTTTGGGCTTTTTCACTTTGGGAGCCTATTACATGCCCAAAAAAAGATATATATATAACACAATAAAGGAAAAAAGCGGCAAAAAGCTTAATATGAGCACTTTAAGCTATTTGATGACAAATTTACAAGGCATTAAAAAACACTGATTTAGCATTCAGAAAAAAATAACATTGTGGTTCATGATGCATTTAAAACACCTACAACATTTAAAAATGAATGCAGTAACACAGAGCCTTTAAGGTTAATCAGTTCACACAGGAGCATGTGACTGAAGAGTAAACCATGATGGCAGCCCCCCCCATCCACTTCATGTTGAATAAATGGAGGGGGCTGAATAAATAAAGGCCAGACTGCTGCTGTGTCTGCAAACCTCTCTCTGTGTCTGACCTCAAGGTCCCTGCCCTCAAGTCTCGCAAGCCGCTTACCCCACACAGACAGTTCCCAACATTAACCAACAGAGGGCACACTCTGCTCAGTTACCAACCAGCACTGGGCTCTGTGTAATTAAGACAACTCTGGTTTCCATTTGTTCCTTTTCTGTTTTTTTTTGGTTTTACATTCCACTTTCTGGCACAGTTAAAGGGTTTAGGAGATGGTGCAGATGGTGCTGCTGCTATGGTTCTTCATGGCCTCCCTCCTCTTCAGCTCTCTGGTGATCCTCCTCCTAATTCCCTCCAAGTACAAGCTTCTGTCAAACTGTCCCGCACCGAGGGGAATACTAAACAACACAATCAAATATATTTAGTATGAGACTAGTAGTACGTAGCACCAGACTTATGAGGTCAAAAATAAAAGACAAGACAAATTCAGTATTTAAACATGTAGACATTTAAGAATCTAGAACGATCAGAAGATGAAGATTCTAACTGCCCAGCATTAGAAAATGACCACAAAAAAAAAAAAAAAAGTTTGACTCCTCTAAACTAAAACAGTACTTTGCCAGCTGCTGAGATCATTCACTTTCTAACTGGATTGGAACAAAAATGCACTTTTCACTGTGATAGGTAGAAATTCCAATTTTTACCAAAACCAAATTAGTTTTCAACTGTGGACAATGCTACAAGAAAGCATTGAAACATATTTAAAAGTAAACGCAGCTTCATGTTATTGTTATATATTACACTGAACTCATAAACTGAGCTGGTTTACAATAGTTGCGAAAATGCAACTTCAACTTTTAAATATAAACTAATCTGTTTACAAAAACAAACAAATGTCAATATACTGAATGCATCCTTAACATAATGACACAAGTATTTAAATATTTTAAGCTATGTTTTTGAAATAGCAAAGGAACTCACTTGTCTCTGCCTGGCCTGAGTTTGACCTGGAAGACGCTGATGACGGGCCGATGGTCTGAGGTCTTGATGCAGGAGCAGCTGGTGTACTTGACCACTTTTATGTCCTCAGCCTGCCTGCTCCTGAACAAGATCCTGTCCTGTGAACACACACAGAGGTTTCACCCTGCTGAGAGCCCAAATAAGCTGACATAGCCTGCCCTGGCCAGTTTAGACTTTAATTAGAGCAACTGGAAAGTGTATAAGATTGCTGCCTTCCACCAAATGTCTGGCTTTTTTGTGGCTTGATTTTCTTCTTACTGTGTATGAAGGCGTTCTCTGTTTAGAAGTAGTGTCGTAGATATCACAGCCAATGTCAAACTTGTATGTGGGAAGGAAGTGTATTGGTGCCTCTTGGAAGCCTTTAAAGATTGAACCTGGAGGGGGAAAAAAAATAAAATATACTTTCCAAAAAACTTCCAAAATGTTTAAAGTTTTTAAAGAGATTTAGCTACTAACACACAAGCATACCATCTTTCATTTCCTTAGAGAGCTGGTCGTGCTCCAACAGTGGGGCCATATTGCCGCCTACTGTGCGGTTTATGATGGTCTCCACGTCCACCCGGTCTTTACTCAGCCGGAAGTTAAAATCTCCAAACCAGAAGACCTGATCGAATCTTGTTGTGACGTCGGCTACAATTACAATGACATCCTGGGATTATCAAAGATGACTAGCCATTATTCCTACCAACTTGATGAATAATGATACATTCTATTCAGCACTCAATAGCAATACCAAAGCTGGGACAAAAGAGATGGTCATGGACACAAAAACTTTTTTAAATTTTAATCACTACAGCTAAAAACCTTTCTGAGAAAAAGAAGGAGCAATTTGTCCAAAAAATGTCTGACTGTAACCTAACAGTTACGATCCTAGTCCTCCAATCCAATTTTATTTAAGGAAAATATGCAAATAGGGCAAGGCTGTAACATCAATTGTGAAATTCCAAAAATCCAGAGAAGGAAATTTGTCTTTTAATAATTATTTCAATGCATTTAATATTATTTATCCCAGTGCCAGAATATAACATGTTTCAGAAATACCACCATCATAATTGTTTAGATTTTTCACATCTTTAAGACAAGGAAACTTACATGGTGTGGAGCGGTAGGGGTTGGTGTCTGGAAGGCCTTTGGGAAGAGCTAGAGCCTCGACAATTTTGTTGTAATCTAGTACTCTCTCGTATACTTTGGCATCTCCAGCTGGAATAACAGACACAGAAATTAGAAACGCGTAAAACTGCCTAGCCATCAAAGCAGCAGTTTAAATGCAAATATGTACGTGTAGACAATGTTTAATATTTAATGGACATGCCAGTATGCTGAAGAAGTAAGATATCATTACTGTTTCTTCTCTAAGCGAGGAAGAGACACATTTTCCTTCCTTGCCACATCCTACCTAAACTTTAGTACAAATCTCCAACCAGTCCTATCTATAGCCATCCTAATAATAGCCTCTAGCTATAATAAATCACTGCTTCCATCTGCAACCTCCCTAACTTTGCGTAAACTTGTTACTCACAGGTAAAATGAGATGTGATGAAAAGGAAGGAAGTGCCAAAAAAGGTAAAGGCAATTCCCACAGCCCCTTTGGTCTTGATCTGAGAGATGATTCTGGTTGTGACTGTGGCGTGCTCCACCTCTGTGTGGATCAACAAGACAAAATGTTGTGGTCAGTGTCAGAGGCTTAACAGTGTAATCAGTTAGATTCAAACACAAAACCATGTGCATTTAAAGTGTACATAAAAGAAATATGTCACCACATCAAAATCCTTTCATCTACAGACTCTTTTGGCCAATATGATGAACTAGCATCTAATGCTAACATGCTTACTCAAAAGATAATGCCATCATCTAACTGGTGGCTAGATGTGTCACCATGAAACAGATATATACATCTTTCAACAACCTGCAGTACACAGTACGCACATGTTCTGCATGCAAGGAGCAACATAGGAGGAGTTTATTACCTGAGCAGAACCAGATGAGGTCTCTTCTGACAAATACAGTGAGATACAAAACGCCATGTGATGCTGCGTACAGCATGACGTAGTAAGGTCCCAGAGTCTCTTGAAGACGTGTCTCCCACTCCCTCCTGCACACACATGTACACGCAGAGTCACATACACAGGAGTATTAATGACTTTACAGCATAGTGACTGGTAACTGATAGTCATAATGAGAGTGAGAGTAAATGGACATCTTTCTGGAATATCTGTGACATCAACCGGCTCCCCTCAAGGCTGTGTTCTCTCTCCTCTTTTATATATTATGTACACTAATGACTGCCGCAGTGAACTGACCAATAACTATATCGTAAAGTTTGCTGATGATACAGTCATAGTAAGTTTAATGGACACCACTGAAACATCTCACGGCCCTGTAGTGCCCTATTTTTTAAACTGGTGCAAAGAAGCCTTTTTAGATTTAAATGTTACAAAGACAAAGGACATGTGCATTGATTTTAGACGTCACCATCCAACTCCTGGAAAGACGATTATAGAGGGAAAAGAAGTTGAAATTGTTGAATCATACAAGTATCTGGGAATCATGATTGATAACAAGTTGACCTTTGAACTAAATACAGACATATGAGTAAAAAGTCAGCAGCGTCTCTTCTGTCTGAAAAGCTAGCTCAGTTTCAAGTGGACAGATCCTTGATGACATTGTTTTATAAATCTTTTATTGAGTCTGTCTTTACCTTTTCATGTATTTGCTGGTATGCTTCTCTGAATTTAAAAATGAAAAACAAAATAGCAACGGTAATTAAAGTTAGTAGCAAAATCATTGGGATTCAGCAGATGACACCAACTGATCTGTATACTAGACATGTACTTAAAAAGGCAGAATCCATCATGTCCGATAGTTCTCACCCCCTAAATGCAGAATTTAATTTGCTGCCCTCAGGTTCCCGTTTCAGTCAGCCACCAGCCAAAACTAATAGGTACAAACTCTCCTTCGTTCCCTCTGCTATCTCTCTGCTTAACTCTGGGAAGACTAGGTAACGTCGGCACATGTGGTACACTGGGATTTAAACTTTTAATGTTGTGGCATTTATTTATTTTCTCTATTTGGTCTGACACTGTATTTTAATTGATGATGTCGTCTTTGTTGTCATGTACCGTGTGTCAATTTCTTGCTACTGCAGCAAAATGAATCGCCCCTTGGGGACAAATAAAGGTTTTGATTGATTGATTGATAATAACTCCCTTTTCTTCCAGTGATGATGTAAACAAAACATAACATACCTGTCAGGACAGCCCTCCTGGACTCCAATAATATAAAAGTCTTGTGCAAATGCGGAGTCAGTTGGAAGGAGGAGATCATCTAAGTTGGCTGGAAGTCCCTGAAAATAGTAGAAACTTGGTAACAACTCAGTTGATAGTGGGTAGTAATACAACTTTAAATGGTTCTTGGTCTGTGTGACGCTGCAGAGTCATGATGACTTACTTACCTTCTCTCCCTGCATGTTCCAAGTGGCTATGTAGATGCCCACTCTTCTGTCAGGGAAGTGGCGGTCCAGCTCCTCGGCCCCAAGCAGGGCACCGCTTCCCAGCACGCTGCCCTCCAGAAAGCTCCTGGAAAATACACATTGGAAGGAAAATTAGCGCTTCTAAGGGCAGCCAACTTGCCATGTATCATGGCTGTTGTCTCGGACGTTACGTCAATAACTTAAAAGTAAAAATACTATTCCCTTCCGGGCACTGACTGGGTATTGAGATAATTAATTCACCTTCCCTTTGTCTTTTAAGAATATGAGCACTGCACACACATTGTAAAAATGTCTGGAGCTTTGGTTTCAGGACAAATCAACAGTCTCTCGCTGATGTTTTAACACATACTCCTGGTACTGAACCAAGCTCCAGATACACTATGCTAATCACCTTCAATCAGAGGGTACAATCAATACTTAAAGGCTTGTAGTGGATATACGCTACTGTATCTAATTATTGTGCAATGCCTGAGTATAGTACTTTCTTTTGAGCAATTTTCTTTTGTTATAAGGATAAGGTAGTTAAAGCCTGGCCAGACCTCAGACTGACAGGGTACTGAAAAAGTAAGCCATATGTGCTATTGCAGAACTGCCTTATTGTTACAATTGATTGAAAATGATGCACATTAAGTTTTGAACTTGCCTAGTTTTATGTTGTCTCTGACCTTTATATAGATAAGGACCTAAGGTACCCTTGAAAGAAACCGGCTTCTAATAGCCTTCTCTCATTCCTTCCGGTAAGAGAAAGCCTTGCAAAAGAGCCTTCACATCCAGCCTGAGTATAAATCCAGGTCATTATCTACAGGGTCATGATATGCCTACTGTACCTGTTCCTCACATCCTGGGGCCTGATGGGGCTAAGCACACTGTAGGTGGATCTCATGGAGTTGACAGAGGCACTATCCGACCCCATGTTTTCCAAAAGCCGGCTGTCGCTCAGGTTCCTGTGGAGTCTCTCCCCGAGTTTCTCTCTGGCCATCATGGCATAATCCAAACAATCCCCATCAATCCTATTAGCTGCCCTTAAAGTGTCTGATGCAAAGCTCTTCCCCAGAGCAGGCAGTGTCCCCGTGGGTTGCAACGGAGACAGACGCACCTTGCTGGACCTCACCCGGTGGTCTGTGGGGTCGCTCTGTTGGCTGGTGGGCCTCCTTTCATACTCAGAGAGACTTCTCCCTCTGTCCCGGAAGACTGGGGATCCCGTTGTAACAGCGGAGAGCTTTCTCACATTGGAATCCTGGTCATTCCTGATGGTGGCAGCACCGCTGAGAACAAACCCACCTGAAGCTGGGGCTGTTTGTTCCTCTTTAAGAGAGTCTGTGGAGGAGCCAGTCTCAACTTGATCACTTAGACTCTCCTGGCTGTTTCTTAGCCTCCTGATTCTCACGGCCTCCTCCAGTGAAACACCTTTTCTGGACTTTGACAGCCTGGGCAGTGCGGGTGGCCGAGGCTGGTATAGACTGATCTGTCCCTCTGCATTTCTATCAGTGAGTTTAAGGGCATCATTGTGTTCCTTGCAGGATGAGGCATCCACTACAGAGGTCTTGAGTGTCCTGCTGTCACTGACAAGTGAATCTCCTTTAGCAGGAGCCTCACAGGACTGATGGAGGAGGCTGTCCTCTCCATTCTCAGACATCCTCTCGTCATGCCTGAGACCAGCGGTGGTCAGGTGGATGGAACTTTCTCATTACTTACTGACATACACCTGAACATATAGGGCAGAAAATGATTTAATCAAATGTTGACCTTAAAACGACCGAGTTCAGCCAAAATTACCATACAACATAAGTTTGTTGTATAACCTGTTTAGATCATGTGTGTTAGCAATGAAATACACTAATGGCAGTTGTTACACGTGCAGCATTAGTTGGACAATAAACGGTAACTATAGCTTAGTTACCTTAAGTAAGTTCATCAAATACGAGCACCGTGAGCTAATTATTACTAATGTTAGCCATAGCGGTCTAAGCTAGCTAGCTAGTATCAAAGGTTGAGTCAAAATTGTTTTTCTAATGTCATCGCTTAACTGAAGCTTAACTAACGTTTTCATCCAGCCATCAAGTCACGTTTGAATATAACCTACACTGCTAGCTAACTTTAGCTAACGTTAACCATTTAGCTAGTATAGTAGTTACAAGCTATCTATAACATAGCCGGCATTGCATAAGAGTAGCGATATCCAGGCTAGCTCAGCTAACGTTACAAGCAAACGTTGGTAGTTTCCGTCTTATGGAGCTGGTTATTTCACTGTTATCATGGTGAAGTAAAGTTACCTGTGGTTCACTGATGTTTTGAGTGGCTAATTAAAGAGTAGCTCATTTACTTCCTTAGCAACGCTTGACAACAGATTTTGTTACCAAGACAAGAGTCAGCACAGAGAGCAGAGCAAGCATAGAGCAAGGGCCACAGCGCCCCCCTGTGCTAAGAAATGAAAGTACATGCAACTCAAATGATTGCAATCTACCTGCATGTTGCGCTGTCATCATTTCATATACGGCACATGTATCCTAAAAATAGGATTACCTATTGAGACTGTGTTGGTTCTTTACATCTCGGTACTTTACAATACGGTATGATGCCATACATTGTTTTGTTTTTTTGCATTAAAATCATGCAGTGCCAGTCAGAGCATAAATGTCATACGGAAATGCACTTACCAGCATGGCATCATTTTAATTTTTGACAACATAAAAACCCACTAAACATCATCCTCATACTTAAATCAACATACTATATATATATATTTATATATATATAGATATATATACATTTTTGTAAGAAAATTATCTTTTCGAAAGGTGGTGGCTGGGGATGTGGCCTTGACCAACTGCCACTTTGCTCGTTTGAAAGCCATGATGTCTCTCTCTCATGGGTGGGCAAAATTCTCTGGGCGGGCAAAGCAGAGAAAGGGGAGGTAACCTTGCCCTTTATGACCTCAAAAGGGGTAAGATTCCAGATTGGCCCATCTGAGCTTTCATTTTCTCAAAGGCAGAGCAGGATACCCAGGGCTCGGTTCACACCTATGACCATTTCTAGCCACTGGGGGACCATAGGCAGGATGGGGGAATGCATGTCAATGTTAAAAAACCTCATAAAGTGACATTTTCATGCCATGGGACCTTTAAACAACTTTTTTGTGTGCACAAAAAAACCTGTTTTTCCTACAAAGGTGTTGCTGTTTGTTATATAATACTATTTTTGCCACGATTAACTTTGAGAGAATAATTATTACTATACTTTTACATGTATGTCAATCACCAGGCGTTATCATGAAACTTACAAAAGTAAACATAAAAAAACATGCACTTAAAAAACCATAGAAAAATGCTGTTGCTGAAAAAAAGCGTATGTCACAATGAATACATAACATCAAGGTGTGACCTTTAATTGTTAACCCTTTCACCTTTTCTGTGCCCCCCTGCACTGTACGAGACAGCCACTGAAAGGATTTCTGAGCCCGCTGGTCCATGGAAATGTGGACCCCTCCATATTCTTTGCATTTCTATGGCACTGTTGCTGGCTCAGGGGGTTTAGACAAAAGGACTAGTCTGTGGGTCATGTATAAAAGCAAAGGGTTAAACCAGGTAGGGTACAGTTCAGTGCAAGAGCAGCAGCAGTACCAGCAGCAGCAGCCCTCTGACCAGCAAAATGACTTCCACTGGAATGAACATGATGAGCAAGGTAAGCTCTCTGATAGTTTTCATTTTCATAATATCACTAAAACTAAGAGGTATCACTTGCAAATTGCCCATCGTGGCTTAAACACATTGAGATGTGTGCTGTTTTGCAAATACTTTAAAGCTCATATTATCAATGGGTTTTCATAATAATGAATCAAATGACAATGTGTAATGTGGTTAAAAAAAACACATATAATTATCACCAAACTCTGCAGTTCCCCTCAGCTTAAATGACGTTCTTTGAGCTCATTGGGTTTGTTTTCTGGCCTGCGGGATTACTGTTTTGGTTCACTCTCACACCTCTTATGGTGTAATTTTTGGCCACAGCAGGCAGCTGTTTTTATTGAAAGAGCTCAAACGACCGTATCCTAGCCCATGCAGCACTAAAGGAGGTATTAGCAGGTTAAGAGCCATATATTTCCCTCACAAATTGGTGAAGACCATAAACAGAGCTACAATTACAGTAAATAATGGACTTTTATTCATCATGTGGACAAAAACACAACTCCAAATACAATGTTGCTCCATATCTTTCGCCTGTGTAAATAGGCATCTGTGTTGTGTTCACAGCTAGTTTCTGCTTCCTCCAAGTGGCAATAAAATCCGTTATAGTCGGCTTAAAGCAGCAATTTAAAGTAAACTTTGTAGTTAAATGCAAGCTTCATCCTTAGCAGCACTCCATTGAAAGAAAGCTGGATTCACATTGAAAGTTTTTTTTCCGTTTTTCTAAAACATTAACATATGCAGCTTTAAACTTAATGGCACTTGTGCCTCTATTATGCCTCACATGTGCTCAACAACGCCTTTTCTCTCTTTCAGATCATCTTCTACGAGGATAGGAACTTCCAGGGTCGTTCCTATGAGTGCATGAGCGACTGCCCCGACATGTCCTCCTACATGAGCAGGTGCCACTCCTGCAGGGTGGAGAGAGGCTGCTTCATGGTGTACGACCGCACCAACTACATGGGAAACCAGTACTTCCTGAGGAGGGGCGAGTACAGTGATTACATGAGCATGATGGGCATGAGCGACACAATCAAGTCTTGCCGCATGATCCCCATGGTAAGATCTTACACCTGGCTAGATTTACTGTAGATGATACAATATATTTTTCAAGCCTTATAGAACTCATGTTGAAAAGATTAAGTGTTCTGTGTTAAACCCACTCATCTTCTGCACCACAGCACAGGGGATCCTACAGGATGAGGATCTACGAGAGGGAGAACTTCGGCGGTCAGGTGTCTGAGCTGATGGATGACTGTGATAACATCATGGATCGTTTCCGCATGTCCAACTGCATGTCCTGCAACGTGATGGAGGGCCACTGGCTGATGTACGAGCAGCCCCAGTACAGAGGCAGGATGATGTACGTGAGGCCCGGCGAGTACAGGAACTTCATGCACATGGGCAGTAGCAGCATGAGGTTCATGAGCATGAGGCGCATCACCGACTCCTGCTATTAGATCCTCTTAGCACTGAATAAAACTGTCATAACCTAAACTGCTGGTGTATAAAGTCTTTTTTTATTCTGAGTATGCATACTTACACCAAATCAAAGCTGCCAGACATCTATTGCTGGCAGTAATTCACAGGGAATGCTAAAAAAAAATGGTTGTTGACAAAGATAATAAGGTTTCTCATTTTCATTAAATTTCTTTGCTTCTTATTCTCATTTCCTACTCAAATTTATGATCAACAACTTCCCAATCTCAAGGCTCCAATCTCTAGGTGGATACACGTGCTGGATTGTGGAAAGCAATCTAATATGTTACATTGCACCATTTTAGATTGACGTTTCTAATTAAATATTTTTGTTGAAATATATGTTACCTACACACATCATAGCGTATATAACTATTTCTGTTCGTTAAATAGTCTACCTTTTTTTAACCCCTTGTAAAGCGGTGATTTTTCATTTTTACAACTTTATTCAGATATAATATGTTAATTAGTGAGCTTTGGAAGAACTTCTATGTGAATTTTCTTACCTTTGGAGAAAGCCAGGCTAACTGTTTCCCTCCGTTTCTATTCTTTGTGCTAAGCTAAGCTAAGTGCCTCCTAGTGCAATACTGAATTAACTTAAAAATGTTTTTTATTGTCTTTAAAACTATCAATCGTTTGACAGCTTTGCATACTACTGTCTTAAGTTCAGTCAGAGTTGTAAGGTCATCAGACTTTGTCATGGCGAGGATGTTCTTCCTGTCTGTCTGTCCCTGTCTCCAGTCCCTTGCTCACTTCCCCCAGGCCATGGACTCTCCTCTCACTCCCCAGACCTGCTGTCCTCGGACCATCCACTAGATGCCGTCACCCTGACATCCCTCATAACCGGCTCTTTTCCACACTACCCTTAATTGCTATGTTGCAAAGTTGCCATGTGTTTTTATGTTCTTAACTAAGTGCACCAGCCACTTTGCCTGCCTGTCTGTTATTTGCCTACATGTCTCTTTGCCTCCCTTCATTTTGACAATGTATTACTGAACTGTCCCTGTCCACCTCGAGTGTTTGCGTTTGCACTCACAAACTGTGACGCTGTAGGTGTTCTAACTGTACATAGATTAAGATCCAGCTCTTCTTCTTCTTTTTAGGTCAGATGTAGTAAAAAGAAAGGCTGTTCATTTAGAGGTGTGAAGGTAGATTTCTACGTGTTCTGTGCAATGAGGCTGTTGAAGCCTTTTGATTTTCAGCTGAGAAGTTGTGTTGCACACTGCTGCCTCCTGTATCCTATGAAATAAGGCTTGCGTCAGCTGAAATCCTTGCACTGAGCTGAAGGAAGTTTAGTCTAATTCTGAGTGGAATTCAAACCGTTGTGTCTAAAGTTTACATAGCAAACTTAGACATTGTCACATAAACACTAGAATAGCTGAGTTTTCTCTGATTATATTAACACAACTCCAATTTGGCTTCGGTCTTGTTCAGAGTTGTTATGCAATGTAAATGTTGTCTTTGGAGCGTCTGGGTTTGTTTCTGCTCGACTGCATGTTTCCTTCAGTAATAGGAAGACAATAGAGCAGTCACACAGGTCAACACACAACCAGAATCTGGTTGTGTGTTGACTAAAATCACATATTACACATATATAGTAAGAACATGCAAATGGAAAAGAACTGGGCAAGACATATTTTCAAATGAACATTTAAAGTAGCCATGCTAGTGGCAACTTTTGGATGGATTTGCTGTCAGACTTTGTACAGACATTCATGATGCCTAGAGAATGAAACCTACCAATTTTGGTATTCAGGTAACTTTTCCTCCAATGCCACCACGTTGACCTTTATGAATTTAATTAACATGTCTCAACATTTATATGACAGATACCTATGACATTTGATACACACATTCATGTTTCCTGCAGAAAGAATTGAAATGACTTTGATCCTCTGAATATTCACATCACTTGATCAGTGAAACATCTCAGCATTTACCAAATGGCTTGCTTGGCACAAAACTGTGTGAAATATCTCTATTACTATTAGATGGATTTTCTATAAATTTGGTATTCATGTTCCCTTCAGAATAAATTGTAACAAATGTGGTGATCTTGTGACTTTCACTATTATCAGGTCAACATTTTAGTGTGTCCAATACTTTGGATTATGACACAATAACTCAGCTACTTTTTTGTGACTTCAACATCAAAATCTCCTTTTTAATTAAACTTTAATTAAAAATATACTGTATGTACACATGAAATTTATATTTATAACTTACTGCCAATCAAGATGGGTACATGCGTACAGCTTTTTGTCACATGCCTCAAAGAAGGATTCTAGAAGCACGTCTCTCTCTCTTTTTTCTTTTCTTTCTGACTCTTTCTTTCTGACTCTTTCTTCTCTCCTCTTCCTCCAGAGAACAGCCAATCCAGGGAGCGGGTAGGGAATCAATGCCCTGATACGAGATTCATCCTAATGAGGATCAGAAACATCTTAATAAAGACGCATAATCCACCACTTAATCCCTCATTACAGACTCATTTGCATTCACTGGTCCTGCTCCATACCGCCGCAGTGACGGCACATTAAGGTCCATTGTTCTTCCTCGCCTCATCTTTCACCCAGGGCTACGTCTCCTTTTGTCTCCCCTAGGTGTCAGTTATATTTGATCTGCTCTCATTAGACTTTCAGACGAGATGAGCAGAAGGGCCTGAAAATAGTGCTTTTGTATGCACTTCTATGTTATCTCCTGTCTGAAATGGAAAATGAGACATATGCTTAATGAGTAGGAGATGGACTGGGACCTGCCGTCCGACAGAGAGAGATAGGAGGGTTTTGTGTGGAGAAAGCGCTGTGACCGATACTGTGAGAGGGCACACTTTCGAGGCAAGGTCTGTGTCAGTGATTATAGACTTCAGAGAGTGTGAAAATTACAAAAAAATAAAGTGGGACAGACGGATTAAAGCGTAATGCTGAGTCCTGGAAACACTCTGTGTTTTAGTTAAGCGCTGCATTAACACAAAAGTTGTGGAAGTTTTACAAAAACTTTAAAACTAAGTATATTCAAGTTAATATAACCATACATCCTGACAGTATTCTTAGAACACACTACATCCATCATAGTTGAGAGATTAATCTTGTCATGAATCTATGTCTCTTGTCTTTGCAAAATGAAGAGATTATGTATAATCTCTTCAACTCTTGAGCTCCTACCTTTTGGTAAAACAACATGCTGGTTCAGTCCTGTGAATGGATACACAGTAGTTAGTATCAAAGTGAAGTTAGCCCCATCTACACACACTCTAATTTAGACTAAGGAAGGAGGGTAATGTAGAATTATGTGTCAAGCTAGGAGGAGAAATCTCTTTTCCTTTAGCTGTGAGATGATCCTTGTGAGGGTTGGATAATTAGCCCCATGAAGGTGTGGAGAAGGCTGATTCTTTAACCCACACAAGCCCTCCCTCTTCTGTGTACTGAGGTGAGTAGGAGGTGGAGGTGGATAAAACAAAACAAATAAAACTCATTAAAGGTACCCGCATGGCTACAAATCCCCCTCTGCATTATTCTAACGCACCGCAGACATCATTAGCTCTGGTCAAAGGAGCCGTCGTTATTCCGCCTGGATATGAACGCAGATCAAAGCCCACTATAGTTCATTGTCTTTTAACCAGAGGCAGGGTTCTCAAAAAATCAGGGCTCTCTTTTTTGGCAGATTTCCATTTTTTCCTCCCTGATCTCGGCCAGTTGAGAACCAGAAACTCACTCTACATAGCAAGTGTAAATCTTGAGATAAAAAAGCCTAAATGATTTTCCCAAAGATGCTCCCGTGGCATTGTCTTGTTGTGAGCAACGGAATTAATATTTGATGCTGGAAAATAGATGAGGGGTTTGTTTGTAGTTCTATGAAAGAAGTTTGGTATATACTCAATGAAGGATGTTTTCATGTTTAATGACAACTTCAAGCATTAAGAGGCCTGATTTTTTCCCCCTACATTTTTTAGCCACACTATAGTTGTGGCCATGTGTGGCCAGGCGACCACTTCGGTTGACAAGGTTAAACTGCTACACATCAGCATGTTACCATTGTCATTATGAGCATGTTATTGTGCAGGCGTTTGCATTTTGATTGCGATGTGATTTTTCCATGTTGATTTTATATAGTAAGTGTAAACTGTGTTTGTGTTGATGCGTCCTTTATGATTTTTGTCCCACAAACGACGACCATAATTCAACCAAATCCCAACCTAAATATGAAACTTCAATCTTCAGCTTTGTTTTGAGAATGATGCCAGCTGCCAAACATCACTGAAGTATTGTGAAAATGAATTGCTTCTGTTATCACAAACCTGTATGCATGATATAAAATGCTCAAATACTTTGTATCTCATTCTCGTTTAAATGGCTGGACTGGACAAACGTACCAACAGGTTATCAGTTTAAGATTGAAACATTACAGAGGCTGAATCCTCCCCAGAGGTGATGTTTTTCACCAACATGCTGGTTGTAATCCAAACCAATCTTCTGCCTCATTATTGTAATATAATACTTATATGATGACATAATACTATTTATTCCACCACCCTTTGCTCTATGCTCCATAATTAAAATGATAATAACTATCATAATTATAATTTACTCTAGCATACTTTGCTCTCTTCATTGCACTATTGCCTCAACCTGTCTGTATTGTTTCTGTTTATAATGTGTATATATTGTTTATTTTGTTGTTTGTTTTGTATGAGTAAGGGCATTGTAAGCAATGCGATCCAAAGCAAAATTCCTCGTATGTCTACTCATACCTGCCATAGAAAGTTAATTCTGATTCTGATTTTTTTTTTGCATCTGTGATCCTCTGGGTCCCATTCCCCTCGACCCCACTTCCCACTTGCATGTCTAATAAGGGCCAGGTCATTTTTCTCCTCAGGTATGATGGCCTCATTGCGCCCTGACAACTTGATCTCATCTGTGCAAATGATTCCATTTACAACTCATGTTTCCCTCCTGCTCACACGCAGAGTCTGATTTTTTTAAAGCCTGTTTACGGTAGGCAGAAACAGAGGCAGGTGCAGGGGTTTTCTCCTCGGGCAGCTAACAGCTGTGACGAGTGTAACTGCTACCAGACAGAGAGAGAGAGAGAGAGAGAGAGAGAGAGAGAGAGAGAACATGTGCCAACAAATGCTGTACTAATCAGACATGATAGCATCTGCAGCCAACAGACAGCAAACACACGTTACAGGCCTCAGGCTCTTGAGCAGCGGGCTGAATGAATGACTGCAGCCGGCCGTGACCACATCAGGCACTTGAAAACAAACAGATCAGTACAACAGTGATCGGAAACAAAAATGGGAATAAACATGCAGACACACCACACACCCCTGTCCACTGCTTAGATTAAGGTGGCTTTGCTTCTTCTGATGAAGAAATTACAGCTCATGCCTGTATTTAATGACCACACAATGTGTTCTGCCTTAAGTACATACACAGAAGAGAGTTTGACAACAGTGTGAAAAGTACTGAGATTATTTGAGTAGGTAAAATGGTGGAGCAAAGGTCGTGTGGCAAAGGTTTTTGGCAGCACCTGTAAGTTGCTTGACTATACAGTACATATATTAAGAATACATTACTATATTCTTAATATATCTTTACTATCTATCCTGATTTCATGTATTTTTCTATTTTGGTCTATTGTGTACACAAAACATCTCCTGTGGGTTTTTTCCATTTGTTTCCTCCTCAAGGATGTAGGGGAGTTTGTCCTTATCCGACTTAAATGTCCCAACTTTAAAGCCCCTTAAGGCAAATTTGTGATTTGTTATAGCCTATTGGGTTATATCGCCCACATAAAAATATAATTGGATTGACTTGACTTGAAGGCATCGGTGGAAGTAACAAATTACGTTTACTCATATTAATAGTAATACATGCTAAATGTAGTAATACATACAAGTCTTTTCAAAAATTCGTTAATTGCTGCTTCCTGTGCTTGACAATATCTTCCTGTTACTAGCCATCACTGATAATAACTCAGCTCTGTAGGAAGAATGTGAGGTTTGGCACTGCATGTTTTTTCCCTCTGTGTGTTTGTCCTCGGCTGTTTCTTCCCTTTGTTTGTTGCAGTTGGAAGACTTGTGAAAAAGAAAAAAACACTGGAATTCAAGCAGCTCGTAACACCAGATACCCAGGAAGTGGTGGATGGAGAGTGGATGTGGCAGTAATGGGAGAGAGCCAGGCCTTTTGTGTACCATTGTCCCCCCCATCCAACGCACACACACACACACAGACACACACAGACACACACACACACACACACACACAGACATCCATGAACTCACTCTAGCGAAATGTTGAGAAATGTTTCTGAAGACAGTTAAGCTGCAGTCACTCAAAATGATGATTTCTGTTTTATTGAAGGGTGGATTTGGAGTTATTCACTAAGATATTTCAGTCTTTGGTCCAGACTGATACGTCTCAGCAACTAGCCACTATTGTATGTATTTCTATGACATTTTTTTGTAGGCACTTTTCCTACCCTATGTATGTTGGTTTGACACTGCTATCCATGCACCTTGTACTGGTATTTATTTGTCCTTGTACTGTCACGGTTGTGTTCCAATTGAACTGTGTGTAGAACTTGTATGTATTTATGTGTCTTGTATGTGTTTATTCTTGCTGCACACCTAATCTCCCTTTTGAAAAAAAAAAACGTTCACATGGAGTTGGCAGGTAGAGCTTTTTTGGTGAAAACAGCTGCCAGGATGCATTTGAAAACAAGGTTGATAACGGTGGTGAACCAAAACAGAAAGGTTGTGCACTGTGAAACCAGAGAAGCCAAACTTTTTCATAGAGCTAATTGCTAATGTAAAACTACTGATTACAGCACATTAAAATACTAAGGTCTTTATTTGCTGCCCTAGCTGAGTAGCACACCATTTGAAAATGTCAGTAAAGACTTTGCATGACACTCATGATGGACTATTTTCTGATGCTCACTTTTGCAAAATGTGTCGTTCTGTCTGTTGTCTTTCTATAACCGAACTTTGACTTTAGTTTCCAGGACTTAGCCATGTCTACTCCGCAATGCTCAAAGGAGGAGCTGAAGTAATTAAAGGAACTCTTTACGACCTGTGAGTCTGCTTTCCTTAACCTCTGGCCTTTGTCACATTACCCACTCAGCAAGTTGAGAAGGTTAACACTTAAACCACCAGTAGCTAAGTTCACTTGCTGATAAAGTGTCTTTGCTTTAAAGGTGTTTATCCACAGTGGAACCAGATATTTTCCAATAATACTGCATATCTTTTCAAAACACAGAGCCCAAAGTAAGAGTTAAGCATGTTTTAGTATCTTGATAGAATATCAATAACCACTGAAGTTGCACTTTAGTGACACATTTAAATATAGAAGGCCTTGGACTGTGGTCAGGCTTTTAATTTATCTGCCAAAAGATCAGCCTTAACCAATAAATCTACAGCCGAACTGAATGTCAGAGGCGGCTGACTGGACCTCAGGCAGTTGTGGTGGGAAGGCGATGATGAGGCCCTGATGACTGGCAGTGACCTCTGACCTCTGTCCTTAACCCAGGCCGTTTAATATAACCCCAGCAGATCAGCTCCATATGGTGAGTCAGAAAGGAGAGCCTGGATGAGGCGACTTTAGAGTAGTTTAATTATAAGTGACGCTACCTCTGAGTCAGTAGAACATGCCCAACCTTATTAAGAAGAGGATGATCAAAGGGGTTGTTAGCAATAGATTGTACTGTAAATTATACAGTTTATAATAAAGTAATGAATTGTTTTCTTTCTTTGAAGATTGGCTCAGGTTTCAGAGTCCTTTTGTTGTGTTTAGGTGCAGTAATCATGTGGGAAGGAAGGTTTAAATTGTGTCTTTTTTGCCTTTAACAACATATCTACTTTATGTGTGCCCTCAGTGATACACTGACAGATTATCAGTATCTGCGGAGGGCCATGTTGTTGACACAGCTGCAGTCTGGGTGCAAACGAACGTGTCCAGGATGCGCCTCTCTGCTACTTGTGAGCCCAGCAGCTTCACGAAAACACAAAGACTGGAAAGATTTTCTCCCACCCCAATGTGTGAAACCTGGGAAATGTTTTTTGACCTGAAAAGGAAGATGGCTTCATGATGAGTAACAATGTTAGACCTGGAATAGTGTTGATATGACTTGAAAAACATCATTTACTATGTTGATTAATCAAAATCCTCAAATGTTCTCATACTTTAAATGGAGCGCAAGACTATTTCTACAGTTTTTAATGTAGATACATGCAATTATTATTATTATCATCAATAGTTTTCAACGGCACAGTAAATGCTGCACTTAAGTACAATTAGATTATTGTGCTTTACTTGATGGCTTTCCTGTATGCTACTTCATACTTCTACTCCATTAAATTTCAGAGTGAAAGAATTGAACTTTTTTTCCACCAATACATTCATCTGACAGCTTTTTTTACACACTAGAAATCCCTCATCGCAGTTAAACCAAACGTTTTTATTTTATATAATACTCTAACTATTTGTAAACTTGCATGTCACTATTTGTTAGTGAGTTTTTTCTTTTTTTTAAATAATAATAAGTATTTCCTTTGCAGTTACATTTTTGACAGTTTTAAGGTAAATCTTTAGATCTTTTTAAACGCATGCAAAGCACACACAAACAGTGTTCCAGCAGTCCAGCCAATAACTGACAATAAGGAGTTGGGGGTGGGGTTGGGGGGGTGTTGAAAATACTTTGAACGTCAACAAGAAGTAACGTCACCCAACATCGCTAAGAGCATCTTTAACTCAACGTTAATTTGAAAAAAGACACTAACTCTAACACTGGGGATCATTGTAGCGGGTAAAGTTATTCAGTATTGTGTCAGTGCTATGTTAACCCAAACTAGGTTAACCCAGTGATCTTTAGTGATTAAGATTCAGCATTAAAACGTTAAATGTATTGCTAAAGATTAATCCCGTAGCTTCCCGCCTTTTTGGCTCATGAGCTCTTACCAGAAAACAAGTGTTTGGTTATGTTTCAGATGTGTTCACCGAAGAGACTTTTTACCATACGGTAGACCATAACCTTTTATTTTGATACTTAAAGACCATTCAAGAACACACTTGCTGATAATATCTCTGTGCTTTAACTAAACTAGGATTTGGAATGTGTGACTTTTACTTACATTGGAGTATTGTTAGTATTGTAGTATTGGTACTAAGGTAAACTACAACCGCTGATGCAACTATACAATAATTCAAGACAGAAAGAAGTCTCACCTTGGTCAATTCAATACCTGCCATTGCCAGAAAGGGGCAGTGTTGCGGTTGATGTAGAATGGGAATCTTCAATTCTACAGAGCACATCTCTTTCACAAACCCAAACATCTGAAACAAAACCTAACAAAGAAAACCAAACTCTGACCCTTTGTTGACAACAGATCTGAGATGCCACTGCCATCTTTCCTTCTGCTTTGGCATCATCATGATCTGATCACAATCATGATTCTGATTCTGATTCTGATTCTGATAGTTTCAGTGACCGGGAAGCCCTGCCTTGCAGGCAGAAAGGTAGAGTGGAAGGCACTGTGGTGCAGCTACAACCCTTTACCCTCTACCCCTCTTCCTGTGTTCTCAAAGATTCAGCTTTGTGCAATTGGACGCAGGGACAATGGTATCAGATGAGTACTCCAAGTGTCCTGAGATCTATATTTAACACTGTATGTCCATGTTTACTTTTTCTTTCAGAAGAATATGGGTTTTCTGTATTTTTGTGTGTAGGTTAGGGGCTGGTGGATGAGAGGACATCCTCTTCTGTAAAGTGCAGGGACAGGTGCTGCAGGGACAGGGCATCCCCAAGGACCAACAGGGAAGAGCTCTCTCTGTATGGTGCACACAGTTTACATGTCTGTAAATAGAATATCTGAGAGAGGATGCTTCATGACAATATAGTGTGTGGAGTAAGGTAGTGCAGCAGCAAAAAATAGGTTATTGTCTCCAAACGGCTCCCTGATGTGTTGTGAATAGAGAAGCGCAGTAGGTAGGTCTATAATGACTTGTCAACATATTTCAAAATTTAAAAAGGTATCTAGCATTGGAATCCATTTACATGTTTCAAAGTCTGGTTGCCAGGTAAACTAAGAGCCAAGAATTTGAGATTAAAAGAGAGTGTTATTCTTATTTATTCCATTTTTAGCTGGGAATAAAGAAAAATACACCCATATCCTAGAAGGAGGATGTCTCTCAGGACCCGAAAGTATTCGTTTTACAGTATCTACTTTGGCATTTTTTACAGAGGATCTGAGGTCACTTCCTGTTTGTTATTCCCGATTGCTATCAACATGAATGGCCCAGCTGTTTTCCAACAATCCAGGAAGTCCTTTCTTAATTTGTTAGGCCTCTATCACCTCCTCTTTTTTTTCTAATTCCCAAAGAAAACACGGCACAAAGTAACAGACTTGAAACATGTTTATTTACAGATCATCAGGGAGCTTGGGGAAGAGGCCTCAAAGAAAGCTGCCTGCTGGTCTTCAAACCCAGAGATTTGGTCCCTCGGTGCAGCGTCAGGGGCCATGCTCCTGTTGCCATGTTTGATGGCATCGACAGCCACTTGCTGGGCTTCAAAGAGTAATGTGGTGGCTTCAGATGTGTGACTGCTCACAGGGTCCTAATCTGTTCAGAGGAGGGGGGATACAATCCGGATCTTTTTCATCCAGCCGCACAGAGACAGGGCTTTTTCCAAGAGGCCTGCTGTAATACAGTGCATTAGTAAGATAAAGGCCTCTCCTCACAGCTGTCTCATGCTGACAGACTCTTGGAAAAACTGGCTCGGGGTTGATCTGGGAGGATCCTTTCCTTCTCTGCTGCTGTATCTCTTCCACAGTTTTTTTTTTTCCTTTCAAACCCTTGAGCTTGGCCTTTTTACCCATAAATCTCTCTTATCATTGTTATGATAAGGTCTCCTGATGGTGCTGGTCCATAACACTGTGCACTTAAGTGCAAAGCCTCCGTCATTTTTTCCAATTTTTCTCAGGCACACACATTACCAAACACTATATATCCTCACTCCCTTAAAACATAAAAACACCTTAAGCTAAATTATAGGGTTTGGTATAGGTATTAGTAACTCAGATCCCTTATTTGTTGACTTTGTTCCATGCAAAAGTACAATTTAAAGTTCATATGATGCCAAAATTAGGCTTCGTCAGTTTGAGATAGTGGCTATTTCAAAGTCACAGTATTTTTAGCACAACATTTTCTCTTTATATTATTTACTTTCCCCTTTAGAAGGATTACAACCAGAAAATCCTGTTCATATATATTTTAAGTGTATGTCTTAATTAACAAATTAGATTAGTGAAATAGAAAAATTAATACAACTGTTGCTGCAGGATCAATTCCTTTGAGACAAGGAGACAACATCCCTTCTAATTGGTCATGAGGGTAGTAGTTGCTCCTGTCCAATGAGCATCAGTGTTGGGTCTGTTGTGTTTGTATTTATAGAGTAAGGAAGGCAGTGATGGATTGAAGTCAGTAGACAGACAGCAGACAAGCCAGGACAGGGAGAGGAAGACACCAGACCAGGGAGGAAGGGAAGTAGTAGAGATGAAGGGAGGGAGTGAGGCCGAGCCCCAGACGTCACATCTGCCACTACAACTCCCAAGGGGCCTCCAGGGCATGGGAACTTTTCTGGTCTCCATCCCCCCACCTTCTCTATGCTCCGACCGGTCCCTCCACCGGCCTGGGACCTGCTCTGCCTGGCTGGGACCCAGTTCTCCCACTCGTTTCCCTAACTCTCTCACACTACTGTTGTTGCTTTTATATATTATTTGTCTCTTAATCTTTGACTTTTCCTTCCTTTCTTTCTCTCATTTTCTATATTTCTTTGTCTACGACTACTTTTACAAGCACTACCAACCACACTGATGATGATGATTCCCACTTACTTATATCTATGCAAATGTCTGTTTCTAAGTTGTGTTTTTATGTACACATTCATATGTATTTATGCATTTACTACACACATGTGCATCAGTTTGACTCTGTGCTGGATTTAAAATACAGCTATACAATTTTGGTAAACTGCTGTCCTGGAAATCAAAAAGGTTTTGCTGGAGTTATAAGAGAGAGACTTGTACGTGATATTTATTGTAATTCACAGTATATTCTTTGGTGTACACACCAAGTAAAACACATGACGCTGAAAAGACTCTGAAAAGACTAATGGTTGACCCCATCTCACATCTAAAGACAACCATCCCACATCTAAAGATAATCTGTCATAATGTCACGGAGTTTTGAGTCACAGACTATAAGATTTTACCACCAAGACTTAAAACTTAGATAGTATGATACACGTTCGATTTTGTCGGAGAAAACAAGACTTAAGACCGCTCGGACTGAGTTATATGACCACCTCACACCAAACGATTGGGACAACGGGAGCACATGCAGACTCCAGCTAGACTCTTGTGATTTCATTCTGATATTGGAAATTTGTCAACAAAAGTGAAATTGCTTAAAAGGTCATTTCGTGCAAGGTCAACATCAGACACATAAGAATATGTTTATCAAGATTGTTTTCTGTATTACTGTCAGACTACAAACAAACCGGAAAGTACTTTTTTGAAACTCACATTTTCATGTTTTGGTGCCGCCAAAGTTCAAATGGCTTCTGACAAAATGAATAAATGCTCTCAACCTTTTCACACTGCTATGAATGTAAATGTGCTGCAGAACTGTTACACAGTTACACAGGGATTACACTGTTATACGTGATTTATATGTGTAGCAGTTGCAAACAAAGTGGCTATTTGTGTCACATTGTTGCCAATTGTCCAAGTTTTGACAGTCAAGGTTGCCTTTTTACATTATCTCCTCTGCCTTTGCGTGTCTGTGGTAATACAGCAGTTAAACCCCTGCCAGCTGTTAACAATGGCATGCTGTGTGTGTGAAAGACCTCTCTGAAGGGTGTGTGTGAGTGTGTGCGCACTAGCATGTGCAGCAGCTGTCGGCAGCAAGTACGTCTTGCAGCCAGTGGTCAAAACACAGCGGCCGGCTGCTCCCAAAGCTCATAGCAGCACGGCCGCCTTCACGCGTTCACAGATGACTGCTGCCATTCTTATAGACTGTGTCAATGCTATTTTAACAATACACGTTCCAGACTTCACACTTTGGCCATGCAACGTTCTTAACCTGGCTTTTATCTTTCAGAGTGGGTTCAATGGAGGAAAAGAAAAGGAGGAAGGCCTATTAAAGTTATGAGGAAGAATAAGTTGACACAATCAACTTTCTGTACAGTCTTTGAATCTATTAATCAAAATGCAATACAAGCAGTCCTGTGGGGGAATCAAGGGAAACAAGACTAAGAGCCTACAGCCATGCTAGCAACTTTATAAGGCTTTAAGCTGAATGCTAATAACAATGATTCTTCTGACAGGCTTGTATTTAGCTTAGTTTTGCATGTTAGCATGCTAATGTATGCTTGTTACAACGTAGCACAAATGATAACAGAGTGTGATGTGAATATCATTAGGTTTGCAGGAAATTTAAAGTGCTCATATTATGCTCCTTATCAGATTCATAATTGTATTTAGAGTTTGTACCAGAATGGGTTCATGTGGTTTAATTTTCAAAAAAACACCATGTTATTCTTGTTGTACTGCACATTGCTGCAGCTCCTCTTTTCACCCTGTGTGTTGAGCACTCTGCTTTAGCTACCAAGTGAGGCATCTCATTTATTTTCCATCTTTGTTGGGAGTCGCACATGCGCAGTACCTAGGTAAGGACTGCTAGCTAGTCAGTTGCAGAGTATGAGGGTGTGCCACGCTAGCTAGACGAGCATCATGACATGTTTTACAAAGTGACACATGTTTGTCACTCTGTTTGGGGCAGTTAGTGAACAGTGTTTTCTCTGGAAGATGATGAATTCCTTTAGGGTGGACTTTTCACTTTGTTACGCTATATAACACAATAAAGGAAAGGGGGACGAGCCAAAAGGCATAATATGAGCATTTTAATGCTGGTTTGGACAGAAAGAAACTTCAACCTATTAGTGGTGATGGATGAAAAGTGATCAGGATTCAACCTCGGAGAACCACTAATGTTTGCACAATCATTCATATCAATCTATCCAACAATTAAAGTGCTCATATTATGCTCATTTTCAGGTCAGGTCATAATTGTTTTTAGAGGTTATATCAGAATAGGTTTATGTGGTTTAATTTTTAAAAAACACCATATTTTTGTTATACTGCACATTGCTGCAGCTCCTCTTTTCACCCTGTGTGTTGAACGCTCTGTTTTAGGTATTGGGTGAGGCATCTCACTTCTGTTCCATCTTTGTTAGGAGTCACACATGCGCTGTACCTAGATCAGCACTGCTACCCAGTCAGAAGCAGAGTATGAGGGTGTGCCATGCTAACTGCTAGGCGAGCATTATAATGTGTGTTATTATAACAAGGTGATGCACGATTGTCACGGAAGTAAAGGCTGGGCTACAACAGAGCTGTCAAAAAAGATCAGATTTGAAAAAGGTGGATTGCCCTAATGTGGGACATTTTTTGATTTTGGACTTCTGTAGTATATGCCGATGTGAAGGCAACACATTAAATCCACACCCAATACTATTTTGAAACGCTCAAGGGGTGTCCTCATTAAATCAAAAGAGAAAATGTAGATAACACATTCATAAAAGAAATTATACAGATATCAGTGCTCTTAGTGCCAAACTGTCTTAGAAAATGTGCAGTTTCCTATTGTGGGACATTGTAAAATATATGGTAAAAGGCTTAAACCATGGTGCATGGTAAAATTTCCTCAATAAGTAATTCTTTATTCTGTGCTTAAAGTGACCATTACATTTTACCCTACTCTAGAGAGTAGACTTGGGTATGTTCCATGCCCAGCCAGCATTCTCATGTTAGGGACCCCATTATGAAAATGTCCATTGACCATAAATATCTGTAGTAATGAAACATTTTAATACTGCAAAAGATCACTAAGAACATCTAAATGACCAGTACTGTTACTTAAACCACACAATTTTTGACTGGGTTGTAGTTTTACAACTTTCCCACATTAGGCTAATCATATTGTGCCACTTTAGGACAATAGAAAAAAACAATTAAAATCCAATATTTAGTTTAAACATACACCAAGCTATGCTATTATTTTAATCAACAAATATTTCATAAACACATGAAAAAAAAGTACCATAATTATTTTGATAATAATTCATTTATACTCTTAACACCAATTTGGTCAAAACTGTGTGACAGTGACCTTATGGTATCTTTCACAGCAGGTACTTCTACTGTTTGATGATTGCCTTGTCCAAATTTATGACTGGACAGTTCAAAGGTCATGTGATTTTGATCACATAACACTACAGCTTTTCTTTCCCATCGTTTTCACTGCCATTCATTAGTTTGGGGAAGGTGTCCCACATATAGGGCAATCCACCCTATATCACACAATAAATAAAGCCAAAAAAGCATACTTTGAGCACTTAAAGCTATTTCAGTCGGGGCCAATGTAGTGGACTGACCAGCAAATACTAAAACTAGATAACCATGTCTGTAGAAATTAATTTGAAAAAAGTCTTGATTGATGAAATAAAAACTCACTGGAGTTGTCACTTGCCATTGGGTTGTGTGAACCTGTTGAGGTGTCAGACCCCCCCCCCCCTCCTCTGCACAGCTTGCTTGGCAACAACAGCTGATGTTTCATAAAAGTATAATGTTACTTCTTTGGACCACAACAAATTAACATCAAACAGATGGCACATTCTTGTCTCTGCTCAGGTTTCCCAAAGTCGTCCTGTGTTGCAGTCAAGACGATAAACAAGCAGTGCCCGACATGCCAAAGCGTGGTTTGTCACAGTCAGTCAACACATGTCTGAGTGTGGGACAGTTTCCTGTGACTGTTGTGACTGTTGTGACTGTTGTCAAACTTATATCAAATTTACATCTCAGTTTTTTATTTTTATTATGACTTCTCAGATTCCTACGGTTTACAGCATCAAAACAATTCACGGACGTGATCCCAGCACCAGTGGGCTAAACTGATAAACTGACAAATAGTTTTCTGTTTTAAAAATATGGGCTCATGTCAACTAGCCTGAAATACAAAAGGTGTCACATTTAAACATTGACGTATAGCGCAACAAAATCAAAGAACAGGGGATCAGTGTCAGTCTGTATGCGGATTGACATGTGGTCTCTGGTCCCTTTATTGTCAGTCATGGCATCCAGTCATGGCATCCAGCCTGAGACAGACAGATGATGTGTTGAGAGGAATATTAAGCTGAGTCTTAGCGCTCATGACACATCTGACCTGACATCAGTTATTAAGGGCTGGTGTTTGAACCGTAGTACCATAGTACATATTGTAGATCAAGGGCTGTAGTTACCATTGACTACACTGAGTTGAATTTTAGAAATCTCCAAAGTTTACATACAGTACAGTTCAGGTTCACACTTTTAAAATTTAAAACATCTTGAGACACGATAAATAAGAGTTGGCTTTTCAAGCCTGTCACATACAGTGTGTGTGTGTGTGTGTGTGTGTGTGTGTGTGTGTGTGTGTGTGTGTGTAAATATAGCATGAATATTTCTTTGTCTGGCTTTTATTTCCTGGCAGTGTGGAGGTTTTTAAAATAATATTCGTTGTTACATTCACCTCAGAAAATAAAACAGTTACACTTTAAGCAACACTAGAGAACTTCTGTAGCCTACCTTAAAATGATGTTTCAAAAATTATTTCAGTGGCTCATAACAGGGTGAAAGGCACTTCTACATTCACTTTGTGTAATGTAACTGTAAATCCAAATAGTCAAAACAGTATAGAGATTGTCTTTGGGGGGTTAGGACGATTTCAACCTTGGTATTTAAAAAAAAAAAATGTAAATATTGAAATATTTTGTATTTATCTCATTCTCAGACCTCTCCAGTAAATCAAAAGGAAACTAGTCACTCCCCATCACTCTGTCTAATTTTACGTCAAAGCAACCTCATGCAGACTTTAACCGTAGCTGTTTGTCCTCAGTGTTAGTTCTTTGTCATCCCCCGTTTTGCCGTGAAATCAACTTTGGCTTCCTCCTGACAGGCTGGAACTGAATGGAGGGAACAAACTATACACTTTCCGGATATTCTTACTCTCATGCACAATTGAGCCTGAATTACACCTTATCACTACAGGAACAATATCCTCATTAGGATCCCCGACATGCAAGGAACTGGTCCAGCAATAACAAGCATACACACACACACATACACGCACACACACACACACACACACACACACACACACACACACACACACACACACACACACACACACACACACACACACACACACACACACACACACACACACACACACACACACACACACTTCTAACATAGGCCAATTTATGAGGATCTTGCTTTGACTTATAGAAATTTCTTGGAGGCTTACTGTAATTTGACCATCACTACTACATGCGTCTAACCTTTACCATGGCCTTCACCACACCATCTTGTGGGGTTACCATTAGGCGGATAGGTCCCCACATGTAAAACTGTCAACAGTTTTTGTAATTTGAATTATGTAAACATTTACAGAAGAAAATTAACATACTACAGGGAAAACAAATGAAATTTGTTAACAATGTGCAGATGTTCTTTATCGACATTTTGCAATTTTAGTAGAAACATTCACTAAAAACGTTTCTTCAGTATGTAATATTTAAATAAAATAATAATAACAATAATAATAAACATAATTTGTGAGACATGAGAGAGTTACATTGAGCAGATTGACCAGGATACTTTGGCAAAACATACATAATTCAGTGCAAAAAAGGTGAATTTATCCATTCATTAGCTGTACTTTGAGGGTCACCGATGATGGTCCAGGCTGTTCTGACTGTAGAGGAAAGTCTCAAAACCTCCTTAAAAAACCTTCTGGACTACTGTTTTTCTCCATCTGTCACCGCCCATCCTCTGGTGATCTCTGGCTTTTATTAACTCACAACATAAATGCTAATACAACTCTCATTTGTCACAAAATGTATCCTACACCTTGGGTAAAGTCTGGTGCTTCCCATGAGCTTTCAGCTGAACGACATCTCCCATGCTGACCCATCAAACTGGGATTCAATAACAACCACAGGGAGATGAAAATTGAAAATTGCGGGAACCCTTTAACAACTGGAGCTATCTGGGTAATTGGCATGATGTCGCAGATGTGCCTCGTGTTGTTATCAGTAATGACTGTTACAGGAGATGGTGTTTATCTCAGTCACGTGCACCATCCTGCTCTTTACCCTCACACAGAGGGAAGGGTGATGCTAATTGATAAAAAGGATGAAAACAGGGGGCATCGAAGGCTGGAAGATCAAGAGAGACTATGAAAAAGGGACAATGTACAAAGTAATCGCAGAACGAGAGATTGTGAAGGGGAAAAAAATAAAGAAAAACAAGATAGGAATGAAAAAGGAAAGGCTGGTGAAGAGAGTGAACCACAGTGATGCATATTGGGCCTCGTCAGTAAGCCCTGTGTCTTGCAGAGGCAGCTGGGAGTTTGGCAGCTGTTCAATCCCTAATGAGCGACCATCTCCCTGACCCTGCCTCGTCCCTCTCTTCCTCCCTCTATTCCTTTTAGTTTAATAAACCCCCTCAGTCCGAACCTCCAGCCTCTCCTCGCCTTACTCGAGCCAGCGCTTCGCAATTAGGAGAAGGACCAAACATAATTGCGATGAAAGGACGAGAGCCTGTGTGGCTGGCATCGCTGTTGGCTTGACTGTGTCAGAGCCAGACGCCTTGTTGTGCTCAACATTATCCGTCCACGCACAGTAAAAGTCTTTGTTGCTTACAGGAGACCAGATGAAGAGAGAGGCAATAACCAGAACACCCAGAACAAGAGAAGGCCTGCCCTGCAGAAGTTTGCAGTTATTTGGAATTTGTACTTGGGGACATCGAGCAGTGTGGCTGCCAGAGTTTCACCATACAGCGATTCATTGGTCTAACATACGCTCTAAAATGACAATTGTTCACAAGTAAATTACAGTTTAATGCAAAATACATGTTCAAAAGTGATTATGATAAAAAACACAAGTTTATAATTTGACTTGCCATGTAGTTAATACTAAATTTAACATGGCATTTCAACATTACCTAATACAGTTGCAAACATGTTTTAACGAAAATAGGGTCAGGGTTAGGGTTAATCTAGGAAAGATACCCAAGACTTAAAGGCTTATTGAACAGAAGCCCTAAAAATGAAAAACTACCAAACTCAACCTGCTCTTTTCATTGTTCACTTCGCAGACTTGGGTTGCCAACAAGTATCAATTGCATTATCACTTGGCGACAGCATAACGTTGATACCTTATTTTAAGCCATTTTTAAGTCTTTGGCTATTAATAATGTCATTCACTGCAATCAAAGGCTGTGTGGAAGGTCAGCAATGTATCCAAACTCTTGAAATCATTTTTGCAAAAAGACTAAACTGTGTTTTGCCGAATTGTGGCGTTGGACTGTTACACGGTTGAGGAACGCATTGTTGTCCATTTATTTCTATACAGTAGCCCAAGGAAAATAATTTGGGAGAGTTATGAAATCAACAAATATCAGCCTTCAAAAACCCATAGCGCCTGATTGGATAATGTTGGCGCTGTTGGACATTTCAGCTCCAGCTCAGTGATTCTGAATGGACAGACAGAGGCCACATACAGTAGAGGCTGCAGGGACACTCAGCAGTGGACTCATTACAAGGAATTAGAGTTTGTGGGGCTGTATTTTTTTTTCTGTTGCTACACACTCAGCAACAGCTGATTTTTAAAATATAAAAATCTGTTGCAAAGTCTCAATGATCATTCTGTCAGCAAGTTGAAGGATAAAAATGGTAATTCAAAATGAAACCATCTGCTCGACGAGTTTGTTAGCTATCAAAATGTATTACTGCTTGCAAATGTATTACTGGAGAGGATCAGTTTGTCCCAAAACACAGTCTAACCTTAACCTGCATAAGGTAGCAGCGCAGCCACTGTGTGAATGTAAATATAAATATTATTTCCTCAGTTAAAACTTTTTCCCAGGCTCCAAAGGAATTCTGTTCCTGCTTAAAAAAAAGGAAAAAAAGATACAGAGTTGGCTGGTAAACAATAGCCCACAACCTTCAGGCTTTTTCCTTTGTGCTACAGGAATGGAGAGGGGAAATAATGGGTTAACTGAGATACAAGAGGATGACAGGTGTTAGATGAACGAAACAGGAGTCTGATGGTCTCAGAGATATGCGATGGCAGCAGGGTACCTGGGCCGAAAGAGAGTAAGGAGAGAAAAAATGTCATCACACAGCGTCAGCATTTAGGCCCCCAAAACAATCGCAAACACAGAGGGAATGGCATGTGTATGTGGGACGCAGTGTGGGAAACTGATGAAAAGTGTGATAAGAGTTTGGGAGGCTGCTGTAGGTGTTAATCTCACAATTGCCTTTGTCCTGGACCTGGAAGTTGATGCCTTGGTTCATTGCAATAATAAACTGTGTCTTAGGTACATTGTTTATTCACTGTAATAAACGAATGGCAAACAAACAACTTAAATTATTGTAAAACATGTGAAAAGCCCCCCAAACACTCTTAGGAATAAAACACAGACACAAAGAGACTACAAACATTAAAAAGAAATTGTATTCGTTTTTTGTCTATTTGTACTCATTTTGTGTCTTTTTTTTTTAACTTTGTATCATTTTGTGGTCTTTTTGTGTCTCCTTGTAGTCGTTTTGCATCCCTTTTGTGGTCTTTTCTTATGTCATGTTGCATCTTTTGTTGTTGTTTGATTGACAAGCCACTTCATATAGACTCTATATGAAGTGGCTGAACCTCTATATAATAGAGGTTCAGATACTCACAGGCAAATTACCTATCACCTTCTTACTGAGATTGGGGGACACCAGGCGTGGCCAATCATGTTGCTTTTCACCTTATCAGCCGCCTACATCAGCTGAACTCTCGCTACGCCGCTGTATTGTCCTGTACTGATTACAGCTCATTGCGGAAAATGACAGGCCATTTCCTGTCGTGTAGCCCACTCAAGACATCTGATTTCCACCTCCAGTCTTCTCCAGATGGACAGCGATGTGAACTGAATCCAGCAGGGACTTGAAGCGATATGTGTTGTTGCATACCATAAAGCCGTTAATGTAATGAAGACTAGGGATAAATGGTACTAGGGGAGATTATCCACACCATAAAAAGTGTCACTGGTGGTTTGTTTGATCAATTGATTGATTGATTGATTGATTTATTGATTACACACCAAAAATCCATTTAATGTATTGAAAACTAGGGATAAATTGTAGGGGTGGGAGATTATCCTCACCAGAAAAAAGTGTCACTGGTGGTTTGTTTGAAGAGATTGATTGATATGTGTATTGATAGATTGATTGATTGATGGATGACAGATTGACAATTATTTCAGTCAATGTTAATCCTGTATTTTTGATTTTGTCCCATCAGAATATTGTAAAGATCACAGTGATAGTTATGAATTTGAGTATTTTAATGAATGTGTCTTAATTAAGTTATGCATTCATGCACTTGGTTCCATTGGGTGCACTCATTTCAAATCTTGAGTCATTCAAAAACTAATTTGTAAAAACTTCTAAGTTGAGTAATGCAGGTATTCTGCATCCATTCAAAGAATATGGCTTTGTGACTGAAATGTGATGCCAAGTGGTTGGTTTGTGCTCTTAAACAAAATAGTGACACCAGAAAGTTTTAGCGCGTGTTTATACAATCACTGAGTCCTATTTTCCCCAAAACCCTGACATAACATTAAGTGTTATAGCATTAAACATTTGATTTATTGCATCTGGATGCCCTTTTTGAGGTCTGAATGCCTTCATCACAGTCTCTCATACACGTTTCAAGGAACGGATGTGTTCGAACTGAAATTTGTTGAGTGAGAAATGAAAACATTCAAAAACATTGAAAAAAGTGAAGGATGAGAATGTTCAAGCTGAACACCTGTGAGTGCATCACAGTGCATCACAGTGCATTTGCCTGGATGTTGGGAAAATACTTATTCCTTTTCAATGATGCATTGTTTTGTTTTGTCCTTATTTGGCTGAAAGTAACTCACACCTAATAGCAGTCAAAAGGCGTAATACACCTTTTATTTCTCCAGAACTTTCTCACAGTTGTCGTGTGGGGATGAATGCCACTCAATTTTGTAATCCAGCTGCATTATAAATTCCCACAGTTGTGAGATTGTCTTGTCATGAGAGCCAGCCGGGGACATACAGTTCTATATATGCAGACTACTGTATTTGTCTCTGTTTTGACAGAAAGGACATTCAAGTACCCTGTGAACTGCATGGGAGCCGGAGCCTCAAATAGCTGTTTTCTTTTAAGAGCAGGATTAAGTACATAAACAAATAGTTAACAGGTCTATAATTTATCTGATTTTTTTTGGAGTGAAAGGGCAATTATGAACACAACTCAGGGATATCTTTTATCCCGCAGACGTACAGTACACTATAGGTAAGTCCTGAAAAAAAAAAAAAGGAGCTTAATTGCAGAAAACAAAACATTTACTTCCTCTGAACTGTGTACGTGCTGCTGGGTAGTGGGTGATTTTGTCGGCCGGGTAATGCTAAGAAGGAAGTAGCCACTCTGGTCCATTTTGTCACAAGAGCCATGTTGTGATTTGTATCATGCTACTTCCTCTTAAGATGCAACCTCGAACTTCTTGGGCAAATGGTCCTTTTTTACAAAAAACATTTTATTACAAAAAAAAGCACAGGAATAAGCAATAAGATTATTGATCGCTGAATTTAATTTAGCTGCTTCAGTTTGAGGGTTCTGATACAGTGCATGCTGGCTCACTGACACACTGTCACAGCTTACTGAGACACCTGGATAGAACAGAGGATGTTATTAGTAACACCTGGGCTTTTCCTACTATGAAAAGTCAAAATGTGTGCTGTGACAAAAAGGCCAATTAAACCTCACTGACCCGCAGGTGGGTCAGACAAACACTCACAACTTTCATTTTACAAATTATATAGTGGAGATATAAAGGTTTCCAATAATAAGACGCATCTCTGAATTACAAGGATTCTAAGGATTTAATTTTATAAACATCATAGCTTAAATGAAGGTGTATATTCAGTATTGTCAGACAATGTGAAGCAAGATGATTTTCAACCTTAAAGGAGAATTTCGGTCAATTTCAATTCTGTTGTTTGTAAATTTGGAGTGCTGTCAGTAGAGAGAAAAATAAAAACAATCAGTGCTGTCTACACCATGTTATCCTCCTGTTAGAGTTAGCACCCAACAGGCTCAAACAGGGCAATTTTAAACGTTTTTTTAGCCTCTAAACATGCTCGAAAGGTAATTACCAGTGCCTAGCCATGTGCAGTTATTCCTTCCAAGTGAACACAGCAAATTTGACTGCAGCAGATGTGACAAAAATGCATAAAAGTTGCGTTAATACATACCTCTGTTTATTTCCTGTTTTCCGGTGAAGTCCACACTAGTCAAAACACACCTTTCTGTCACATCTACTGCAGTCAAATTCGCTGTTCCCTCAGAAGGAATAACTGCATATGGGTAGGCACTTTTACTGACATTTTGAACATGTTTAGAGGCTAAAAACATGTTTAAAACTTGCCCTGTTAAACCATGTTGGGTGCAAAATCTAGCTGGTGGACAACATGGTGTAGACAGAACTGACTATTTTCATTAATTTTGCTACTGACAGCAATCCAAATGTACAAACAACAGAGCTAAGTATTGAAATTGACTGTAATTCTCCTACTTAAAGTGAGCCTGGATGCCAGCCAAACTTAACCCAGCCCACAACATTCAAGGTCACATTCTGACCAGAACCTGAGTATGACGAAGTCAGGCTAACTTAAAGGGGGAACAATGGATGTAATGTGGTTTAAATGTATGGAACAAATGTCACACACACACTGTATGCTGTGTATTCCTTTGTTGGAATTCGGATTTGTTGTGGGGTGATATCATTTAATTCAAATCAATTTAGGAATATGCAACAGCAACATGTAAGTACAAAACTATAATAACAAAGTAAAACTAGGATTTGACACATGGGGCCATCTTTAAACCAGGGTCTTAAGATCTGGTAATAAAGAAAAAGTCAACTCGAGGCCCTAATCATGTCAGATTCCAAACAAAAGAAGAATCATGAAAATGTGAAATGTCAGTTTTGGGCAACAATTAACCATTTTTGTCATCAGAAAGAAAAAGAAAAAAACTCTTCCTGTATCCCGTGAGTAATTTATCTGTTATATGGTGAGAAATGTATGTTGAGTCAATTTAGAATGAATGAGACATGATAAACAGAAATGGAGTAATATGGATGAGGATAAGTCGCAGTGTTTACAGTAAAGTACTAAAACTTCACATGCAGTCAAATTAAATGATATCAAATCTAATCATACCTCAGAAAACTGTAATGTGATTTACAAAAAAACATCAACAAAGACCCCCCACTCAGCTAAAAAGTGATCTCTTATAATGAAAAACCCAGAGGTGTGTGAATTTTTTTTCTATCCGTCACATCCTCGAGCTAAACCCCCTCAGGTGCTTCATTGTCCCAAAGAACTCCTGGTTTCCTCGCTCTTTGTGTGGTACTGTGTCACAAGCTCCCACACACATTACACAGCAGCACACAGAGGAACAGTAATCCGCCTTCCTTCCCTCGCCCAAACGACAATTATGAGATTACTCTCACAAACAAGCAACACACACACACACACACACACACACACACACACGCTCATATTGTCCGAAGGACTTGAAGAGACATCAACGTTTAGAATAATAAACCGGAAAGTATCAAAGGCTTGGGTAAACAGTTATTTTCCAGCAAATATTTTTCATATAAAGATATGCAGTACAGTGGGAAAATGATTGAAGCAAAGACATTGAGAGTGTTTGTGTGTATTTTATTTTAAAGACAGAAAGTCCCCATTGGTCCGAGCGGTGACCTTGCACCATTTAAGTCCATATCAGTGACCTTAGCTCACAGACTTGACATGGAGCTATTTCATTCCCATGACTGGGCTGCAGATATTTACCCATAATCCCACAGGGTCATAGAGCCAGTCTGTCCCAGCTGCGCAGCGATACTTTGGCCTTTCACATCATGTCTCCCTGATCCCTTGTACATCAGAAGAGAGAGGAGATATAACATGAGGCATCTTTCAGTGTATGGGCTGCAGGTGAGGAAAAAAAAATGTAAAAAATATATATATATTAAAGTAATTTGGGTAATAGGTGATGATATGCAACTATCTGAAACATTTTTTCATCGCTTCTCTACTGATTGTGACGCCACAGCCCGGTAAATAATATGTAAGTTGTTAAAAGCATTGTTGGTTTTTTCTTGGCAGCAAGCTCACATAGCACCTGGTTATGTAACGTTTGTCCATTTACAAAATTTGGGAGGAAACTGGAGGCGAGTTCTTTATTTGTTAGTTTGTTTTACTTATTTATTTACTTAACTTCCTTTGCTGAATTGTATTTAGCTCTGCCTGATGTATATAAAAGTATTCACTTAATTTTACAACGCTAGTGTGGTTTTATTTGTCTTGTTAACACATTTCCTAAAAAAGTCCCAAAGCTTATGAACATTAGCACTAATTCCAACTATAGACCTGACTTTTGATATCCTGTCTCTGACAAAAATATTTGTACCAAGTACGTTTTATGGGTGAACATAATTGCTACCTAGTTTATATTCCATGGCAAAGTTTTTTCAAGTACTGTGTTCCTGCACAAAATTGGGGAGTCGTCAAGTCCCAGTTGACTTTTACAGTAATTTAGTCAAGATAACCATCATTCCCCAACCCTAACAAAGTAATCAATCTTGAAATAAATGTTCATGGATTAAAAAAGAAAGCCGTCACGTTGAGAACAGATTCCCGTTACACTAATGAACCACACCCAGACAGGTTTCAATGGCAGCTCATTTTTTCCTCATGCCTCTCTTTGCTCCATTTTCTGTCTCTGTCTGCAAAGTCTCAGAGAATGTCTGCAAAGGAGGGGTTGGGCACCGTAACTACGTAAAAAGAAAAGTAAGAATGCAAAAAATTGGAGTAAAATGGGCTGTGACTTGGAAAAGGTGACATATCTAACTATAATGTTAGGTGGTGGCCCTTATTCTGCAGGAAGTGATTCAATGTTGGAGAATATGGTGCTTTTCTGTGACATCATTGTGGAAAATTTGGCAATGCTGAATGAGTTTTTGTGTGGCAGATGTAGCTGACATCTAGACATTTCAATTGGCAAATGAACACAACTACAACAACAAAAATCAAGATTAAAGTTGTGCTTGAGTTAGTCTATATTTGAAAGCACATCATGGTTTTGACTGGTCCTGGACAGTCCTTTCAACGAATGTGAATTAAGTCTATTTTTATACTTCACTGTTTTTTTTATACGTCAAGTTTCTTGTTTCAATTTAAAACTATGGGAAAAAAAGTGGATTAGAGTTGCTAAAATCGCCCCTGGGATTTAAACAAGCCTGGACCTCTGACACATGGCATGGAAACCAAGTGTGTGGGAGTGAAATGATGACTGGCGGCTGAAATATTAAAGAGAAAACAGTGAATGTAAGATGGAAAGAGAGGAGAGGTATATAGCATGGGAGAGTGAATGACATCAAGATGGTAGGCCGAAATAAAGGTTATACGTGAGAAGAGGAAACTCAGAATGAAAAATGGATGAAGAAGAAGTGGAGCTACAGAGTCCCATGGGATATCTTAATAAGTGAAAGGCCACATAGTTCCCAAACACAGCCTTTTTTTTCCTGGCTACACCTCAGGCAAGTAGCCTCAGTGTGATGTTAGGAAGCTAACATGCATCACATAATCCCCTTGAGTTGCAATTTACTTCCTCACGCAACACAATCTTTGATATAATGTTTCCTAATAAACTACATGTTCTTACAAAAAAAGCTATTTTGCATGAAGGCTGAGACTTTCACATGCAAGGAGTGGAATATTATTTAGGGTAGACGGAGGACATACAGGGTGGTATGCAGAGGGAGTATGCAGTGATTATCAAACGTTTTAAGGAACAAAGGAATGGTTTTCTCTGCCTGGGAACAGTGGCTTGGAGGTGTGTCACACACACTACATCTTAAGCCACAACTAAGATGCATTCCTTTGAAAGAGAAATGTGCGCTGTGGTACCTACTCACATGTTTCTGGAGTGAGCTAGCCATCATTTGTCATATACAATACAACAACTGGGCTATGAATGCAAACTTTAATGCACCAGTAAAAGTAGCTTGTCAGGTTTTTTTTTTTAACTGTTGTCTCCACTTAAGGCCTCTCAGTTGCATCCATCCTCTGTTTATAATTCAAGACAAATGATCAAATGATCAAATGAAATGATCATAATTTTACACTACTCATGCAACATTGCAAATAGCAGTTGACTAAATTGAGCTATCGCCCCAAATATGTTGACCTTCAAGATGAGCGTCAAGTGGCATTCCAGCATCAACAGGAAGCCAAAGTTTTGGCACTGATTTTTACTGTAGAAGACGAAGGAAAGGTAACTTTATTGTGTATCTCTGAATACAATAACCAAATAACAAAAATATATTGTATGACATTATCGCCTTCCAAAACAGCCCTATAAACATTTTTATAAACCAAAGATTAGAACAAAAAACACACACACAACTGTGAATAGGGAGGGTTAACTAAACAGCCCATTTGTCATTTAAAATGAGGTTTTGGAAAGAGATGATTGGAGAAACACCATGAAAGAAGATTCACTGATACAAAGAAAGTAGATTTAGAAACAGAAAGTGAGGAGCCTAGCGGGGGCCAAATGGTTGGTACAATTTTGTCTTTGGGAGTTTTATCTAACCCCCCTGTAAACAAAAGGAGGAAGTGGCCCTGTGTGACTGGCTTGCAGGGACTTCCTGTTTGTGATTATACGTCCAAAAACAGAACCTCGGTCTCTGGACCTCCCACGACTCTGTTGCACTCGGGGCCGGAGAACCACCGACCCGCTGCGTCTGGCTGTCCACACATTGTGCTTATGTAGCCAGGGCGCCACAATACTGGGAAGCAGCTGTGGTGGACATTAAAGAGACAAATGTACGTTGTTAATGGCATCCAACACACCAGCTATCATTAGTGTAATTAGCTTAATGGGTTGTAGCACAGGAAACAGTCCTAATGGTATCTTAACTTGTTGGGCCAGTAGTTTTGACAGCTTGACCTTATTCCCATGGTGGAAAGATCTATTTGAGTGTATTTATGAATGTAGGAAGAAGCATTCAGATTCCTTAAGTAAAAGTATGAGGCAAATGCCTCATTCACGTATAACGGATGGTGGAGATGGGAAAGATTAAATGTCTGGGGGAAAACGCTAACCTGTTCTAGTGATGGGCTGACACCATAAACAAATGGGAAAGCCGTACTCTAACTGTGATGCATTCATTTCAATTTCCTTTATTATTTATTTCTAAAATAAAAGAATGCAGCAGGGCTATTGTTTTGAGGCTTTCCCATTTGGTTTTTTTTAGATGGGAAAGATGGCCATCTCAATGACTAGTAAGCATTCCCATAACTGGTCCACTCAAGACAAGTAGAGTTTTTGTGTGTGGATTGACAATATAACAGTATATCTGATTCAGCAATTTGGATTTAATTACACCCAACTATGGATTTTGGCAGATGTGAGGCGTTGTGTTTGCTTTGTGTTGATGCACTTCTGTATTATTGCCAAATCAGATATGACAGAGCTTTCTAAACTGTAAATACGACATTAATGACAGTAATGTAGTTTACATATCTTAACGTGTATAGGTATAGACCTAACCACCTACAGCCACTGATGAAAACTGGAAAAAACGAGAAAGTGAACATGGTGTTCCAATTTTTTGATATACAAGAATTAACTTAAAATAGCTTTTCTTTTGGTTCTAACTTTCATCTACTAAAAGTAACTACTACAATGTTTCCAAAAATTTCAGACTGAACTTCAGAGCTGAGTTTTCCAAACTATCCCAGACTTACATTTGCAGCTACTCTCAGCAGATACCTCCTTCCCTTAACCCTGCTACTGCAGGAAAGCAGGAGCCAACGACCCTCGCCTGCATTTCCTCACATTGGACAACATGATCTACAATTTAACAATAAAGTCAGTAAACCCTCCTCCCTGATAAGAACAATACAGCAACACCAGGATACATTAATCCATGCTTGAAACACTAAGGAAATAATACCACTGCAATACAATGGTCTATTTTCCTTCCCATAGGTATGCTTTGTATCGTCGTGGACACCACACTTGTAAGAATTGTCTAAGCCGTGGGTATGATGTAGATTTTCACATTGCATCAAATGCCTGGTGTTAAAGGTCTGGCCACAAAGAAACCAGTTACTGGGAAAAGGAAATACAGACAAAAGAGCTGCTAAAGATTTGTTTATGACGCTTCTGCAAAAATGTGATTGATTTGAGTTCGGGTCAGATAGACTTTATTAATCCCGCACTGGGGAAATTCCTGTGCTGGAGCAGCGCAAAGACAAAATTTACACACATCAGAACAATACTAATACACATTAAATAGATATGGGCGAAAAAATAAACATTAAGTATAAGATATAGAAAAAATAGAATTAGTTATAACAGTAATAAATCAAACATGTTTACACAATAAACACCCTTTTATTTTTTTTCATTGGAAATAAGAATAAATAATGTTATCTTGCACATACAGGTATATAAATGTATATATATATACATATACATGTATATATATATGTAGATATGTATGTACATATCTACATATATGATGCTTTATGACTCCTGTTTTTTGTATTTTACTTCATTGTTGTTAGCTGTGTTCTTCTTGTGTTCTTGGTTTTATTTGCTGTTTTTTTCTGGAAAGCACTTTGTGACCTTGTTAAGAAAAGTGCTTTAGAAATGAATTTTATTATTATAGTTATACATTTCTCTATTGCTGCATGTCCTGTTGACCTGCTGTGGAATGACTAAACACTCTCTACTAGCTCTTTCCAGGAAGCACCTAGGAATTTATGTGTATATTATTTAAGAAATGATACCAAATAAAGCATTACTGTACCTTGGTTGGTGGCACAGTTAAACCTTTATAGTAACAACACACAATAACATAATGTAGCTATGTGCAGGGAAGGAAAGAAAATAAGACTCTTTTTAAAGTTCCTTGCCAAAACAAATTATAAATGTGGCAAAAACACAAAAAGGAAGCACACAATAGACAAAACTAAATATATAAATAAAGGACGTTATCATTTTGAGTACATACTCAAGACCACGCTTTTCCTTGTCTTTTAAAGACCTTTAGCTAAACTTGGCCAGAGCAATCTTGTCCAACTAATGAGAGTCCCCTAGGGGGATGTGAGGGTACGACATGGGTCAATTCTTTCCCCATCCATTAAACTTGTTGCGGGCCTGTGAATTTATAAGTAGTAAACAAATTAGAAATGGTTTGGTTGCAGTAATTCTCTGAAAAAGAAACAAGACCACAGGGATCTGAAGATATTGGTTGGATCCCTATGGGGCCCTTCAAGAGGCTCTGTGAACATCTGTGGGAGAGTTTGAGTGTCAGACATTTGGAGATTTCGATAGTTGTGGTGAAAGAATCAGCACTCTGAGCCAAGCAATGGAAGCTGGCCTGTTGATGGTCGGGGGATTAGATCAGCTCAGATTTCAGGGGTCGTTTACTGAATTGTCAAGTCCTTTCCCGATGAAGTATAATAAACACATCTTGAGGTGTGTGACACTTGTTCACACTTCTGCTAATGGGTATACGATCTGCTTGTGTCACTAATTGCAAGCTTATCTGATAATCCTTAGCAGACATACTAGACACTTCTAGAGGCTGATTTTATTCATCACAACAAAAAAATAGAAAAGTTTAAAGCCTAAGTTTAAGTCTAAAACATTTTTTAGAAAAGCATTTAGATCGTCGAGATTCCTCTCGTTTCCATATGTATTTGAAGTGTTTTGTGGACACCCACCTAATGTCAAAATGTTTTCAGTGATCAAAAATGAAATAATAATTTTCAGTAAACCAAACAAAGTAGGTCAAAGGGTTTTTATTTTCTATAGATTTTAAATTTAAATGATTTTTAAAAGCCAGAAGAGGGAAAGGTACCAAATATGTGAAGGGGAAAAAAGGTTTCGATTTGTCTTTCTTATTCCTTTTTTCATCTTGTGACCCCTCAGATTTATCTCTAGGTTGGGAACAACTAACTACAAAGATTAAGTTGATGAGATTTTACGCATTACTTGAAAAGATCAAAAGCAAGTCTAAAATGTTCGTTTGTGTAGCCAAAGCCTTATATAATAAATCTCTCCATGCCATAGAGCACCATTGTTGTCAAATAACTGTTAGACACATCAGTGAGTCGCACTGTTGCTGAGTCAGTCCCATAGTTTCGCATTACAAGACCTTCCTCCACAGTGGTGCGAAGGAGGGTCTAGCGAGTCTACACAGCATGACTTGATGGGAGAAAAAATTGCTCTGGTTCATTGGCATTTCATTTAACCAATCACAATCGTTTTGGGCAGCACTAAGCGGCGTACGGAGCAACTCTGCTGCTACAAAATAGCCTCGGAAAGGAACTTGTTTTGGTGGAACGTGTACATTAAAAAGTAGTTTAAGTTATGCAAGACAAAACTCACATTGGACAGATAGTCTAGCTAGCTGTCTTGATTTACCCTGACATCTATGAACAGGTTATCCATAGTCCTCATAAATCCAGTTTAAAATGTCAACACAAAGAAAGCCCAAGGTAATGGATATCCGGTCTAAATGAGTGAAATCCGGCAAAATTTTTGTCAGCAATGGAACAATCCTGGAAGTGGAACGTCGTGAATATAGACCAGTCCCACATACACCGTCCTCCTGCTGTCGATGCTCATAGCACACCAAATGTGTATTAATCCACTTTTTTTAAACTTCCCCCAATATATTACTTATTTACTACTGTTTAGGTGCAGTTTTCTCTAACTGTAGTGACCAGCTGTCCAACAAAAATAAAAAAAATTGTAAAACCACTGGATGTGTCAAGTTTGAAAATGTCAAAAATCTAAAATCAAAGTTGACAGAAAGGCAATATACAAATAGTAAACACCTTAATTTGGAATAATGAATTAAAACTCACAAGCTCAGATAGCAGCAAAGCACTTTGCAGTGAGCTATATAAACATGTCCCGACATGTCTCTTACACACCACATCTGCCTGCAGGCTGCTCGGCGCCCACCCACACGCTTTCTCAAAGGCGCAAAACAGAAGATCTTTTATGCAAAGTGATATTAGCATTGTACATTCTTGGCAGAAAGCGTATACATGCGATACAGCGAGTGCAGCGGTTCAACAAGTTTATATTATGTCACCATTACAACAGGCAGCCAAAAGTTAAACGGTCATGATCATTGAATTTATGATAAGATAGCAAAGTGCCTGGATAATATGGGACAATATCTGTGTCAAAGTAAAGCATGTCTAAAACACAAAAATGTACAGAATAGATATCAGTGAAACAGTTTTGTGATATTTTATCTTCATTATGAGCCTTGTCCTTGACAAATAAACTACAACTAAAGTAAAATAAAACCAAAGTAAACTAAGTTAGTTGACAAACAGCACTAAAACTGCATATCGGACAGCTTTAATGCATGTTTCATCGCACCAAAAATACATTTCTACACTTAAGCACCACATAGTCAACTAGTAAGTATCCATGTACCATGGCTTGTACCCTTTTGTCCATTATAGACATGTTTTAAGACACAAAAAATACTTTGCTTTGAATGATAATTTCTGCACTGGGAGTTTCACATTTCCAAAGCACACCTATGTAATGTGTATATTGGACACTGATTGGCTTCCAAGCTACAAACTTACTGTAATATCACAAAATCATGCTCGCACATTCACATCTTTAGCTCTTCCCTCTTTCGGCAGATGAATGTGAAAACACCCTCCTGGTGTCAAGCTCTGCACATTCATCATTTTGCACAGTGAAGGTCAAACATCTGTGTGAGGTAACATATTTTTGTGTGGAGGTAGACTTTAAAGTTGCTGCCATGAGAATAAAGTGCAGGGTGTGTCTGTTGACTGATCACAGGATGAGGACAATGAGACGGTAACAAGTGCAGATTTGTTCGACCAGTCTTAATCATCATGCAGCTTACTGTTGGTTTCATATAATACCAGATAGGCTAACAAATGTTAATTTTACATACTGTACTCACTCATTAGATGGCTAGAATGACAAAAACCAGGGCTTTAACAGATTGTACTGTACTTTTCTGATTTGATCCAACACAGCAGCTGTCTGTGTTTTTCAAGGCTGATGAAGTAGAACAGGTCTCTCCATCTGTGCTGCACCAGTCTATGGGACAGACCCCAACCCCCAGGTCAACACAATGAGAAGGAAATCAACACAAATCCTGTTTACTCCCCCCCTCACTATGTGATACAATAAACAGCCCCCCTTTCCACACAATGAACAACAGTTCAATAGGAAGTCAAATGAAAGACAGCTTTGGTAGGCAGAAGGGATACATGGTTTTTGTTGGTCGTGGTTAGCACCTATAGGTCCCCTCACCTGGGAGATGACCAGCGGTGTGAAATAGTCAATAAGTGTAAATTGATACCAGGGAAAGACCCGATAAAGATCAGGGTTGAGACTGAGGTCAAACTCTGACAGTCGGTATCAAAGTCCAGTGTTTAACATGTCAAGTGGGGCCACATGCCATCTGTGCGAATAAAAAGTTGTTGTTTACAGGTAAAGAATGATAAAAGCAGCATTTAACAAAATGCCAAATGAACACAAAAGCCAAATGTCCTCTCATAATCAGCCAGTTTATTGACACAAAAAATGCAAAATGTAATCCTGTTGGCTTTTTTTGCTTTAACAAGCAATCCTCCTCCCCCAGATACGTCTCTTATTATGTTAATATAATGATACATGGTAAAAATTAGTGGTTTATAAATGGAATTTCTAAGAGACGATGTGATCCTGCTTCTCTCTTATCAGCCCTGCTACGCTCCCCTGTTAATAAACAAAGCAACATACTGACTGTACAATAATCTGAAAATGAATGTGTAAACATTTTTTGTTTTCTTTTTTTATGCTCTGGTAGAAATGACAGTTAAGGAAGTGCATGTATTCCTGAGTTTGAGGCTTAGAATGAAATTCCTCCACATTTTTGGTTATTTGGTTTATTGTAAAGTACAGGATTGTTGTGTGACGTTGTAAAATGATCTTCTTGTAGCAATGGTTGACCTTCTGAGGCCTGCATATCAGGGATGCATGGTGATGCTGTGAGTTAGGGGACTTTCTTATTATAATCAGAGGTTAAGATTTTTAAAAACATTTTCCCGATGTGTATGCCTCGACCATCACCAGGGATGTTATTTTTTAGCTTGAACCTGTATATAAAAAACATCTTATTGTGATAATTATGGTTTGTATGAATACCATAACCCAAATAATATAAATAAGGGAATGAATATAGTTATATAGTTGTATAATTAATAATAGTTCCTAGTTTGGGAAAGCAGTGAACTACTGTATATATACTTGAACTAGTTTAAAGGGACGGTTCACCAAATGAAATTAGGCTATCCTCTTAAGGTGCTTAAATTAATTGACTGATTGAGGTGAAATCTAGGTGGGTTAGTAGCCAAGCAGCCAAAGCTGATTATGAGATAACAAGAATGAGACACAATACCCTTATAGTATTGCCTTAATCTATTATCATGTTATTAGTGTGCATGTGAACCGACTGATTGAAATGTAGGTTACACACATCTTTTTATTGTGTCCTCCACCCCCTTAACATTTTCTCTCTATCGTTGTCTATTTATCGTTGCCCTTAACCTGTAATGTACTGGCAAGTATCAATGTGCCACTGTGTGGTTTATAAAAAAAAAGGATGGCCTGGGAGTGTTGAAAGAGACAGTTGCCCC
>NC_045737.1:18244641-18245194 GCF_008692095.1 Etheostoma spectabile | reverse complement strand
TTATCATTATTGTTATTATAATTTTTCTCATTCATTTATTGTTATTATTTATTTTATTACTTATTATTTTTTGATATGATCAGATACTTCATTATCTTAACATGTATGTTTGTGCTGACTGTCTATGGTAAATAAAAAATAAGTTAAAAAAGTTCCCTATGTATGGTACTACCTGATAGACTGCATCAAAAGAGTTTCATTTTGAATGTCAATTCTCCTGCAGTTGATGTGGTGCTGCAGTGGTCTGACACCTCTCCACTATCTACTTTAATTAAAAGTATTCACCTCCTCTGGAAGTGTTCATGTTTATTGTTTAACAACAGTGATTCAAAGGAGATATGATGTAATCATCAGAAAGATAAAAACAACTTAAAATGTAAAGATCTTGTCAGGGATTTAAATTGATTACAAATATAAATACATGGTTGCATAAGTATTCACCACATTTAATAGGATATGCCCCTAAATCATAATTAGTTCAATGGAGATCGCACTATGAATGTGTGTGAATGGTGAATGTTTCCTGTAGATGTAAAAGCGCTTTGAGTAGTTG
>NC_045737.1:18232485-18244631 GCF_008692095.1 Etheostoma spectabile | reverse complement strand
ACTGGAAAAGCGCTATATAAATACAGCACATTTACATTTACATTTACTTGTATTGTGTCAAGAAGGTCCAACTTTTAGTCAGCAAAACCTACACCATGAAGACAAAGGAGCACGCCCCTAATGTGGATCAGACTGCTCATTTACTGACCGCAGTTAGAAAATGTTGTAAACTACAAACAAGCGTGTTATCAGTCTGTCTGTTTACCTGTGCATGACAACAGTTGTACTGTGAAGCCGCTCAGACTTCTGTTTGTGCTGACTCTGCTGTGTGGCTGAGTGAAAACGTACGTTAGTCGCTGTCAGCGTTTATCAGTGAGATCCTAACTCTAGTTCCCAGGCTGTGTCAGGTTGTGACGCCCTGATGCAGGAGAGCAGGACGGAGTTTGACTAATGCGGGCTTTTAAAGTCTTAAATGTTCATAGCGCATTTCAAAAGTATAACATTAAGTCATAACATAGCCTAATGTCAAAGTAGCATAGCTACATTTAGCAAAATGCTACTTACTGTGTAAACTCATAGACTGTATTTTAACGGTCTATGTGTAAACTACGTAGCCTAATAACTTAACCAATAGGCGAACTAGAAACTATGTTTAACACATAGACGGTTTAACAGCATGATATTTGTGCGAGGAAAACCGCTGGCACAGACTAATTGCTGGACTAATGATTCAAACTTAACTAATCACTAAAGTGAAAAAACGCCCGCGAACTCCCCCCTCCAAAAAAACTCTCCATCAGTTGTACAGCTTGTGTTTGTCTAGGGACAAACTGTGAGTGTGTGTGCGTGTGTGCGTGTCTGTGTGAGTGTGTGTGAGGAAGAATACGCCCCTCGATGCTGCGGATGGAGAAGTGCGTCCCCTGAAGTCATTTCCAACCCGGGAACTGAAGTGACAACATCTCATGCTCGGAGTTCTCACAGACGCCGCTTTACTTTCTCTGTGGATCTACTCAAGGATGAACTGAAAGTGATATTTTTTATCTGACGGAGAGGAAGACACACTATCGGATCTATGAAAAAACCCACGTGGATTAGTATAACCATTTTAAACCAGAAGGAATGCATATTTTCTTTGTGAAACTAACTTTCTTGTTGTCGCTGATAGCACTAACACGAGGTGAGTGGCGCGCAAGGTGGGGGGGGGGGGGGGGGGGGTTCTCTTCGTTAGTAAGATAAGAACATGTACTTTGATAAGGATTTTACCGTGTAGAGTAGGCCTAAGGTTTGTTTTTAACTTGTTGCATTCACTGCTTTGTCAACTGCTGGACTGAAACCAAAGTAACGTTATCGCAACTTTTTTTTACTCATCCTGCAGCTTTGCGAAGTTAACTGTTAATTTACACCATTCAAGCTTACCTATATGATTTCATGCACCTGTTGGCATGCTCCTAAACACATCTTTCAGCTCTCCTGTCATGCAAATTGGATCAATTTTTACTTTAACCAAGGCAGCTGTTGAGCACTTGTCCAGCAAACACTTAACTTTTTCCACACTGGTATGTAAACGCATGTCTTTGCAGTTTGGATTCAGAGCTGTGTGGTGTGTGTGTGTGTGTGTGTGTGTGTGTGTGTGTGTTTAATATATATTGTTGCAAGGCTGTGTTACTCCCTAAATGGCATAGCCTATTCTTTTTGGGACAGATGCCGACAGGAGCATGCAACTGCCAAACCAGTGTCAAGTCCCCTTTTCAACCACAAAAAAACTGCTCTTTGAGGTGGCAAGAGTCACACCTAGACTTTACATTTATGGAGCATTACATGTGTGTAATAACCCTGAGGAAAACAAATATTTGCTGCATCACATAGACAGAAAGAACTACGGGTTCCTGGACTTGCTTAAAAGTTTCAGCAGGTGTGTTAAAACTTTGTGTCTGCAGGTCTAAGATGCTCCATGCCTACGGAGTCGTGTTTGAACCAGGGGAGGTGTGTGGCAACTCCAGATGGCAATGGAGAGTGCAGGTAAGTTATACCATTTCTTATTCTCTTTAAGCGATAAATGGCGAGGATTACCTGCAGAGAATTGTATTATTGTGGAATTTTACAATGCTCCGATTTTTGGTTGATATTTGAGGACTGTAAAGGGGGCAAGTGGTCAAACCAGTGTTGCTATTTCTGGGAGCCAAATGGTCAGAGAGCTGAGACAGGAATGAGTGGACATTGATGAGGACAGGGGTCACTGTGTGTGTGAGAGAGAGAGAGAGAGAGAGAGAGTGTGTGTTACTGCCACCACACTCTCCCCTCTGCAGCCAAACTCTCGCAGCGCTCAATCTTGCTTTTCTTTTCTTTCACGGATCGACAGCTGGGGTTGCCAGAAGCTCGGTGACCATTGTTCTCCGCTGCGATTAATTCTGTGTGACTAATCTGGGTGAGGCTTCCCAGAGAGACCCTCAGACTGTGTCCTCCTACCCCCCCACAACCCCTCCTCTCTCCTGGGATTGTGTCCCCTCCTCAATGGCCCTCAGTGCTCTCTCTCTCTCTCTCCCTCTCTTCCTCTCTCATTCCCCTGGACAGATGGCATCGGGTAGATGTTTTTTAACCTGCTAAGAAATAAAAAACAAGTTCTACATTTAGTCTTTTTTTTTTTGTAATTGGAGATGTTTTCACTCCACATGTAAACCAATAAGCACCAGCTTTGCCCAGAACTGTTTTACAACAAAAGCCCATTTTGCTCTTGGCTCTATTTCCATCCTGGCATGAGCAGCACCAGCCGGTGTCATCTCGCCGTGGCAGAGCTCGGTGACCGGGCAAATGATTGGGCTGGCCGGGTCACGGCTCCGAGACTGCAAGACCCAGGCAGCCATCTTGGCCCCCCGCCACATCTTAATTTGGTCTAGTTGTGTTATTCACCCCTCAGTCACACACTCCCCCCATCTCCCCCAGCTCCTCATTGGGCCACAAAGCCATCATTGTGTTCCTGCACTGTTCTCCTCCTCAGACTTCTCCAATTAAACATGGAGATGGACATCCTCGCAATTTTCAAAAGATTTGAGCGGGCACACAGGGCTTAGTTTGCGATGATGTGTGTGTGTGTGTGTGTGTGTGTGTGTGTGTGTGTGTGTGTGTGTGTGTGTGTGTTTGTGTACAATATTGCTGTGTTAGTCGTCACTGTGCCACCAGAGGGCTGTGAAAGTTGTTGGTTCATCAAGTTCGGGCTGCAGAATATTCATAGCAGAAAGTTGCTAAAATGCTATTTTGGCTATTTTTTCCAATACTTTTGAATTTGTGCACAAGCCCAAAACTGACACCCCAAATGAAACAGTTACTGTGCTTGGTCCCCTTTGATTACAGCCATGAACCTGGTCTCTTCTTAAAGGTAACAAAAAGTCAGAATTAGTCAAAATGATACTGAACCAAATTTACAGAGAATGAGGTTTTTGATGTATAGTTTGTCAGGGAGCATTCAGCCCGCTGCTGCTTGATTCACTATGTGTGGAAGTGATTTTTGGTTAACTAAAGCACTTTAAATAAATATGTGTGTCTTCTGTTGCTGTGTGATCAGCATGGGGATTCGTACTTCATCAGACAAAACTATGTGCTTAACTGTTACATAACTGAAGGGTAAATCAAGCTGTTGAGTATTGCACCTCCACAAATTAATGCTATTAGTCAAGCTAAAAATCCTGCTAAGATCCAGCTTGATACAAACAATAGCATCTTTATTTGGACCCTCCCTGGTAAAGGCCCAAGTGTCTCAAGCGTCATGCCCCCAATTTATCTTAAATAAAAATAACCCTGTTTTGTCAGAACCAAAGAAGACATTATACAATGGTGAGCAGGGTTGCAAAAGCAAACTTACACACATTTAGACTTATGAGAGACTGCCTCCCGTTTCATGCTACAAATATCACGCTATGATCTTTTTACATCTAAGTTATTGTGTAACCTCTTGGTCACAAGCAGCCCCTACAATAACGCCTCTTGGAATGATATATAATCTAGCAATTACAATTTTGAACACGAAGCCGATAAGATCTCCTCATTGCCATGTTGTCAAGAAATCAAATGTTAAATTTGAACAATTTATTAAACTTGAAAATCTTAAACTTGTATAAGTGCCTACATAGCCAGGCTCTCCAGGTGCTCAGTGAACGAGTGGTTCCTTTCAGAGCTTTGGGTTCTGTATCACATGGTGCAGCCAACGGGAACTGTAAGATGCCCTTACGTAAATCTTCATTAGGTCAAACAGTCTTCTCTTTTCGGGGGCTCAATGTGTGGAATGGGTTACCTACTGAACTTAAAAATGAACCTGACTGGGATCAGTTTAAACTTCTTCTGAAACGGTTTTTGAAGATGGAGCAGTCATGTAGTCAGGCATAATCTGGTGCTCCTCTTGTACGGTCATTCATTTTATATAGTGTTGTTTAGTGTTTTGTCTGTGTTTTCCTTGTGAGTTTTTACATTTTAAGTTATGTATCTATTGTTGAGTTTGTGCTCTTTACTGTCTTTTATGTAAGTGTTGAGTTATTGTATTTAAAAAAAGGGTCCATCTAGGGACTTGCATTGCAAATTAGCTTAGGCTATAAACACTGTGGTGTCTGGCATTGGTTTATGCTACATATTTGTCCCTCGACAAATAAACACTGTTTTCACAGGCTGAATTACAAGGTAATTTTACTAGGGCTCTACCAGTAACCCAGGGTTACTAACGTCACTCCACCAGGGTTAATTGGGTTAAAGTGTTAATTGATTTTTTTTTTTTAATCAGTTCAGTGTTTGTAATATCATGCTTGGCCTAGTGAAGGATAAAGCCTGAAATTTTTGTCTAATGAAAGCATGCAGAGAGTATTATTTTTTTCTTCCTGAGCCTCACTTCATTCTTGACAGAATCACGATTGGGTTTCTCCTCAATCAAGAAGCTGTTGCTCTTGAACTCGAGTGTTATGTCGAGGTCAAGCAAGTGGGATTGGATGCTTCAGTTTTATATAGTCTGACTGAGATTTATATAGTCTACTTGACATGCCATACCATAAATACCATCTCCTCTTCATATCTGGCCTGCCTGGCCTTGTGAGATTCTGACTGAAGTCTATCTCCAAAGAGCTTTGAGGAGGCCTCTCATTTACGGCAGAGGCTTGGCAGCAGGAGAGAGCACTGACAGAGCCGAGTCAATCCAGACCAGGAAAAATAACTACCAAATTCCAATGGCACAATGGCCAGAATCAAAGCAGCAGAGCTTCTCTCTGCCCGGAGAGATGGGAGATGTGGGGCGAGGAAGGATGCTGCTGAGAGATCACAAACCTTCATCATCAGTTAGTGAGCGTGATGAAAAAATACAACTGATTTCAGACAGCCTGTTGATTGCAGGGAGTCACGTGATTTAGGATTTAGGTTCTCGTAGGAGATGAAGGATCTGTTTGGATTAGGCCAGGCTCGAAAACAATTGGCCAAATGTTTGGTTCTTGTCTCAAAGGGAAACATATTGTCACTTATATTCATGTTGAATTATTGTTACGACTGGGTAGTAGTTTTTTTTCTTTTTCTTTTTATATTAGTGTCAGTAGGACCCCTGAGCTCTATTACAGTTTTACAGTTCCTACGTGAGCAAAATACACTTTTAAATTTGTAACGTTTCCTGATGTTTTTTCTTTGGATCTGGAAATTCCCAATCAGTAGATAAATAAACAAGACATCAGCCGCGAATGCTTGACGAAGCTTCGGATGCTTTATGCTAGAAATATATACTGGCCGAATATTAAAAAATGAATTGAAGTTTGATACTCATCACCACAGTCATTATTGTTCTGACAAACATGGCTAAAATAGCCTGTGCTAACCAGCTTTCCATCACCTTTGACTCTTCCTGTGAGTGCTCATTTTGTAGTTTACATTGACGGATGGGTTAAAATGTAAAATCTGGGGGGATTGCAGTGTGGAGGGCAAACCTTTAAGATCTAAAATGTGCAAACTTTAATCCTGTAATCATGATTTTCAGATGTTTCCCGGTTTGCATTAGATAACAGAGTCTTTAATTCCCTGCTGGTATGTGCAGCGACTGCTACAGCATACACCCACTTCAATGAAAGTAAGCCCTTGTCTCTCCGGTTCTGGGGATTCCTTAATGGCACCTCTGTTCACTTCGGTCAGATGAGTCTATCTCAGCACCCTGCCACCCCCCCCCCCCTCCCTTCCCACACAACACCCACACACCACACCACACCCTTCCATGCAGCCATTCAGAGTCAGGAAACAGCCTCGGAGTGGCCTGAGGGAAGAAAAGGTGCCGTATCTGATCTTATCATCACACAACGAGAAACACACAGCGCGATGCTTTAATATGGCCGCTGCCGCCGGTGTTGGATTCCCTTTGGCAGCAGTTTGGCTGGTGAAAGGGCTGGTTGTCAGAGTGTTCTGGCTGAATGAAGTGACTTGGTGGTGGGGAACCTCAGCTCAGAGGATTAGCGATATTTGAGCCTCCCTGGTTGGCATATGCCAAGACAAATCATATAAACTTTGATCGCAGGCTGGGAGGACTGACAGCATGTCACTGGGCATACTTCTAACCACACTTCCTCATTTCTTTTTTTTTTCCTTTTAGCCAGACCACCTGTCTGGGTTATAGTATAACAGCTAGGAGGAACGCGCACTCACCCTCACTGCAGCATGCTTCATAATACCCATGATTACTTGTGGTTTTGCCCATTGAGCTCCACACAGGGACAGATTGACTTTGTCTGCCAGGTGTGCTTTTAGCTTTCAGTCACTTCTGATACTCACTCACTCAAAGAATATTTAGGAGAATGGAGTATAATGCCTTTGTTCTGAAACCTAACACAAAGACATGTTTTTTTTAGATTAGTGACTTACACTTCCCAAGGATCATTATCTCTGAAGACCCTGATGAACAAACATCCTTAAATATGCTTACACATAATAAAAAAAAAAAAAAAGACGCTTTACAACTCCAGAACTTGTTTGAGAATCAGCATGTGGATCCGCTACAGTATCTAGCTACAATATGCGCGGGTAGCTAACACTAGATGGCTTATTATGTAAAAGACTTTCCAATTCTTCTGGTGATTTTGACCAGCTAAAACACAATCCTACTAACGTGTTTAGGTATCAAAATGATACAAATTGGCATTTCACCGACTCCTTAAAACATCTTTGGCCGAGTGACCGGACACTGTCTGTAAAATCATAAAGCCTGCCAACAACCTCGTCTAGACTTGAATAATGTAGGACAATTGCACGCAGGGAGGATGAAGTGATGGGATATTTTGGCATGCTCTGGCTCAGGCCTTGAAGTCGCCGTGTACAGTAACAACCTGAGTGTCTGGTTTCACTGTCAGCTACACCTTCAGACATCCGTAAAGCCTTTAAGTGGTTCCCAGCCTCGTAAAGTAGACATGTGGCAGAAGTATTAGAGCTGCTAGATTCTACAAGGACACCGACACACACACACACACACACACACACACACACACACACACAGTAAGTGGTTGGTCCCTGAGGGGCGGGCTCTTTCCCATGGGCTGTGTCCATAACTCTCCCAAATAAACAGGGTCTCTAATGAAGGCTGCCAGATGTGGGCTGGCCAGGTCAGCTCTCCTGTGCGATTAGAGAGGAAGGAAAAGAAGGATGGATATAAGGAGAGGGAAAGAGGGGCAGTGTTTCCCCTGTAATTTCTGTAGCCAGTGGGGATTTGATGGTAACTTTGGTTTCAGTTCCACAACAAACAACCTTGTTTTTTGTGCCAGCTTTGGTTTTAGTGGAAGAGCTATTTATATTTCACTAGACTTGATTTCTGTGATTAAAGCAGAATTTAACTGTGCATTTCAGTGTTGATTTCTTTTCAACCAGCGGTGGCAGAGTTGTCACAGTGGTTAGCCACTATATGCTGCTGGGAAAACACAAGAGAGGGCAGAAAGGAGAGGGAAGTCTTGGTGGAAATGAGAGAGGCCCCCCTTGGGTAATGCTTTAAAAACAGATCAGACAAGACTAAAGGGGACTTAGAACCAGGCACAGAACCAAACAGCCAGGAAATGAGAATGGGTGTTGTGGAGGCGGGAGGGATGAGGGGAAGGGGGCCAACGGTACAAACATGCTCCACTAACACAGTTTGACTCCAGGCTGGGAGCTCTGTGTCACTGAACCTGAGAAAAAGAGCATAACTGTGGTTTACATGTGTTACAACTTGTCTTTCAGGAGATACAGTACATCTTTCAGGCCATCCTCTGTGCAATGAACAAAGTCTGAGAAGAGAAAGCAAAAGCAAAATAAAAGTATTACCAAAACCCACTATACGTTACTGACTGACTCCATTAATCGATTATTGGTTGGTCAATTAAATAGAGAAATATTTCCCTGCAGTTTCCTAAAGAATAAGATAATGTCTTGAGATACTTTTCTTTTTACCAGAACAACTAAAAACGTTTAAAGATATTCAATTCACAGTGATATTAACACAACAAATCAACATATCCTCACACAGGTAGCAGAGAAGGAATCTGGAACCAGTGAATGTTTGACAATTTGTAATAGAAAAATATGACTCAACCTTAACTTAAATTGTTTCCAATTCATTATTTTTAGATCAACTAATTAGTTAGTTCCTATTTCATCTTTGACCTGCATCACTTAGCGTAGCTGTGGATGCAGACAGTTTTCCTGTGCTTTCAAAGACATAGTAGGAGATTAGATAATCTGGGTAATCTCTTGGTCTGCTCGTTTGTTGCCATATCAGACTTTGTTGTATGTCACCGTGTACCTAGACCTTAGCAGTTACTTTGGCGAGTACAGTGTTATCTGAAACAATATAAATGATTTCTTAAACCCTGAAAATATGATTCAAGTTGTAATAAACTAGATTTAGTTATCTTCTGTTATCTTTTGCTCAAATATAAGGATAATATGAATAAACAAAGAATACTCTTAATAATGTCATTTACAGAAATGGAACCAGACACTGATTGTGTCTCCCACAGAGCTTTACGTGGCACAATAATTGAAAAAATGCACAACCTAATTCAATAAGCTTCTTAAAATGGATACAGATTGGGGTCCGTACAGCTGTCAAAATCTGCGTACTCACTCTAGCTTTTTGTTTGTATACAGTGCACATCTGTAGCCTACATATTACGTTCAAAGCCTCTGTCCCCATCTGTGTGGGACCTCAGAAAGATGGCAGATGGCAGATTGGCCCGACACTGAGGAAAGCCCCTCCAGAGTGACGCCTGGCCAAGGGTCAGATGTCACCACAACATCTGCTGTAGGCTCGAGCCGCCGCCCGGCCCTGTTATGCATCCCATCAGTGTCGCCAACTTGTTGCCACGGGTTACTGCGGCAGCAATAGAAGAAGAGATGGCCCAGAAGGGAGTGCAGAGGAGAACAATGAGGGCTACTGGGCAGGGATGACAGAAAAGATAATAATAGTATCAGCCTTACCGCAGAGATAATTCCACTGCTGTCCTGTAGTTATATGATACCCCCCCAAACACCTGATATTTGCTCAGCTTCTGATTTTTGCCCCTCTTTTCATGTCTTCTTTATTTACTTTGCCAGCAGCCCAGTTTACCTGCTGCTGTTGAGATTATCCCTCCCACCAGGCCAGCAGATTTCTCTTGTTGAAGCAGCTGCTTTTCTCTGTTTGTTTTGATTACAGCCAAGACTCCATAAAAGAGTCGTTAATATATTTTGTATCCCCCCCGTTTATGTTTGTGCTCTCATTGAGGCAGTTGAGCTTGCTGCCTGTAAAAGCTGTTTTGTGCTGAGCGCGTATTTGACGGGCTCTCGCCAAGTTAAAGAGCACACTGTTAGCATTCTTTGCCTAGCGTGTGCTACAGTTGACTTACTGCTTGCACCTCAGCCAGAGTGTGTTTGCATAGTGTGTCCACGTGCACCGAGGTACGGGTGCAGAGGCTCAATCTGTTTGTCTTTTAGGCCTTGGTGTGAGACGCTGGGCTGTTTTGCGAGGGCAGATGCCAGGTTTCAAAGCTGGTGCGAGTTTTTTCAAGGAACCATAAACTAAGGCTGCCAGCCATCCTCGGGTTAAGAATCAGGACAGGAGACTCTTTAGAGTAAACACCAGCATTCCTTCTGAACTGGCAACCCCTTTCTGTCTTTCTCCCCGTAAAAACCCAACCAAACTCGTTCCAGTTTCCTTTCTTTCAGACTCCATTGTTTGTCCCACTGCTTGTGTGTGTTCTGGATTTTAAGCTTTTCTTTTGCCTTACGCTTGGCCTTCAATATTGCAGATCACTAAAGTGAAAGTTAGCAGTAGTCAGTTGCAACTTGTAAATCCTAATGTAATGTCTTACAAATGATTGGGGGAGTGGGTTGGGGGGGCAGTGAAGGAGAAGAGTGGGGTGAGAGGGTTTGGAGGGAAAGAAGATGCTCAGAGGGGATCAAGCAGATGCTAGCGACCATTCGACTTTGAACAGAGGAAGCGATACCGATAACGTAAGAAAAAAAGGGGAAAATTCACTGATGTGCCATAAATAATGAAACGATTAAGAGAGATTTTTTTGGAGACAGAAAGGAGGGGAAGGAAAGGAAAGGAAAGAGTGTAACAGCTGAATATGCCTGGCCTGTGGTCAACTGAATGAGGAGGAAAAACAATGGACCCACTCATCCCCCACTCTCTCTCTCCCTCTCTCTTCTCTTTTTCACTCGCTCTTCACTTTTCTGTAATGTGTGTGTGTGTGTGTGTGTGTGTGTGTGTGTGTGTGTGTGTGTGTGTTGGGTGTGTGTGTGTGTGTGTGTGTGTGTGTGTGTGTGTGTGTGTGTAACATCCATTTGGACATTTTTTTACCATAACTACAAAAAAAAAAGTCACTGCTGCAAATCTAACGACAACAAATCTAGGTAATGAATAAAGTAGCCTGAACTATATTACATGTGTTTTTAACACCAGTCAGCTTGATTCTTGAAATGTATTCACTGTAATCATTTTTATTAGTTTCTAAATTGATTTTGTATTTTTATTAAATATCCTTCCCTGTTTTCTTTTCTCCGCCACAGATTAATTCAATAGTATATAAATAGAATAACCCTCAAAATTACCTATTTGGACTAATTCATAAGTAGTACGTTTTTTTTTGCAGTGCATGGCCCTTGTCTTCGTCTAGGCTTGAGGACAGTAGTAGGATGGGGTGCCATGCAGAGGAAGGAGGCAGAGTTCTGGGATATGGGAGGTGTGGGAGGAGGAGGAGGAGGAGGAGGAGGAGGAGGGTGTGAATGGCCGTGGCAGCAGCTGCCGTCTCCTCATTAATATGCGCACCTGCTCCCTGCGGCCTTTTTCCAGCGAGCTCTAGTGGCACCTCGCAACCTCAGCACCCGCCACTGCTGGGGCTTAACTGGACTGCCCTTCTAGCAGCCTGATCTGCTGCGTGCAGAAAGTGGAACTGCAACAGGGTATCTAGATAAACAAATTTGGAAAAACAACAGCCTGCAAATTTGCCAAAAGTACAGCTTCATCATATCAACTACAATAATAAGACAAGCAGTACTGGATTACAAAGTAGACAGGCATTTCATTAAATGAGGATTGTGTACAAAGGCAACATTTCTGGTACTTTTGGTGGGATGTTTTAAATTGCCTTTCAGCTCAATAATTAAATCTTGTTAGATTAGATTGAATTTTATTGTCAGTAGATTATTGACAATACAAATGCTGAGACAATGAAAGACAGTTAGCATCTCATTATAAGTACAAAAAGCAGTAAAGTGTTTTTAGTCAGACTTTCTCCTTGTCTGAATAAAGGGTCTATTGATAGAGGGGGTTATACGTTTCAGATTGTAAAGACCTTTGATGTAATTTGACCATTCACTTGACTGTGTGATATTGTAAGAAAACACATCTGGGATTTTTTTATTTGCATGTAAAAAAATGTGACTTCCTACTTCTGGCCTACCTGCTGGGTTGACCAAATGCTACAATGATCCCAGGCTAAATGACACTCAGCTAAGGAACCACTCTTTACTCTCAACGCAATGACATGCCACCACTCAATACTACTGTTTGTGCAGCGGGCAGCCTAGCATGTGATGTTTTCTTTTCCTTACCACGGTCCTAAGGCTGCCTAATCCCCTGAGAGGGAGACCCTGTCTAAACACACGCCTGTACCCACAACCATGTCCCTAAACCCACAGCTCAGCCTCACACACACACACACACACACACACACACACACACACACACACACACA
>NC_045737.1:18230729-18232475 GCF_008692095.1 Etheostoma spectabile | reverse complement strand
CACACACACACACACACACACACACACACACACACACACACACACACACTGGACCCCCTGGGAATGTTTGGGGACGTGGTCCTGCCAGCCCCTGCGGGCTAACAGACTTGCTGTCTCTGGTCAGGTATTTGTGAGTGACAGCGGGTTTTAATGTTGTGGGAAGGCCACTTTGATGTCTGCAGGATGTTTTATGCACAATATTGTTTCTGCATGAGAGTATTCAAAGAGAACTGTTGATTTCTAGATACATTCTCTGTGGGATCTTTTCGCAATGCAGGAATTCACTTTTCAGAAATCTTCCAGGTAGCGCCACAGTCTCTTCTGTTTCATCCTCTTCCCATAACTTGTCTATTGCTGGAGCAAATCCTCTCTTGGGAGGGACGAATAACGGGTGCTGAGGTGGGGGGCGCGGTGCTTTGAAGTTTCCATAAGGTTGGCTTGCAGCTCTAACACTGGCATAGATGCTGCCTTGTCCTCAGGATGAATGAGTGCTGACAAAAGGGTCAAAGCGAGCACATTTCAGCCCGGAGAGCCGCTGAAGGGTGCCATGATGGCTTCTCTTCTTGTGTCTCAACTTTTGAAAAGGACGGATTAGGAACAAGAATTCCAGAATACTGCAGAATTGTTGTGTTCTTGTCTCTGGTGCTATTGAGTAGATGCTTTGTTTTTGTAATAACCAACCCTCCCTGGCCACCCACTGTTGTTGACACCAGTATTGAATCTCTGAAGGTGATGAATATGGGAATGTGGCGGTTGGGAAGGTCTCAATGTTGAAACTAGGAAGTGCTGACAGTTGACAGTAGGGCGGGGCAAAATATTGATATAATGTCGACATATGAGGCTAGATATCGTTGTAAATTCTGGACATTGTAAAATTGTGATATGATACAAATGTTGTCTTTTTCCTGGTTTTAAAGGCTGCATTACAGTAAAGTGATGTCTGAACTTACCAGACCTACTAGCTGTGTTGTTATTTTCCTTTACACACTTAGTCATTGTGTCCACATTAATGATGATTATTTATCAAAACTCTCATTGTGGTAATATTTTGTCAAACCACAGTAGTCAACCCTACAATATCGTGCCAATATTTACATTGATATATTTGGTCAAGAATATCATGATATTTGATTGTATGGCCTAGTTGGCAGTAAATGCCTGATCAAACTCACAGTCTTGTTTGCTTATACTTTAACAAGTAATGATTGTAAAACATATATTAACATGAAATGTAAGTCTAGGCAAAGTTCTTGTGGGACTGCTTGTTTACAGATACTTTTTCAGTAGGTAAGCTTGAGAGATGCTAGTGGAATGTGGAGTTTGTTACCTTTCGACAGAGCCACACTAGCTGTTTCCCCCTCTTTTCAGTTTTTATGCTATGCTAAGCTAACCCTTATTGGACTACTCCTTAAATCAGATATTTGCAGATTCAAAGCCTACAGTATTAGTGGAGCATAACTTCAGTGATAAAAAATAGGAAATATTTGCAATTTTTACATAATAAATGACTTAAATGGCTTCATCAGATACAAATACAGATCCTGTGCTTAGTCTTTGTGCATACTCGTGTACAAGACTGCATACTGTGTAGGTATGAGGGTTTGCATGCTCTGTGTGTGGCCCTCTTTGTTGAGCCCTGCGTATCCTTAGGGGACACCCTTCAACTTCTCTCATTGTAATTGTAAATGTGTGAATGTGTCCCTGTGATGTGCAGCATCTCTCTCTCTCTCTCTCTCTCTCTCTCTC
>NC_045737.1:18202171-18230719 GCF_008692095.1 Etheostoma spectabile | reverse complement strand
TCTCTCTCTCTCTCTCTCTCTCTCTCTCTGGGAACTTGTTTGCTAGGGTCCAAGCAGTGTTTATGACTCAAAAACAACCTGTGAGAAACATCACAGGAGTTTGTCTCCCTCCTCCCTCTGTTCAGTTTTACTGCCTGATTCCCATTGTTGGCGGGGGGTGACGGTAGAAAGACGAATGTCCCGTTCATAGCATAGTTTCTCATGGTTGTGTTGCCGTGTTGTAAAAACCGCAGGGACGGGACCATCGTTAAAATGTTAGTCCTATTGGTTACCCAAGCAGCTGATTTATAAGCACAGAAGCACACAAAGGGATGACCCTTGCGAGTCCGAAGCGTTGTCTTAGCCTTCTGAACTTTACAATCCGTGCTGAGCTGAAAAAGATTGGATGTACAAAAATAGCGTTTGGGAATTTACTTTGACCAATTCCACTCTTTGTTATGCTGATTTTTAATGAGGAAATACATAAAGGGACATTTATTAGTAAACCAATATATCTTGCAGAAATAAGGTTTTTATCAGATCATTAATAAATTGTTTGTATTCATGATATACTGGTAGTTCTTTATAATCTTTTGTGTGATAAATAATTAGTTAAATGAGACCCAAAGTTCAACATTTTAAACCAGTCATTCTTTTATTAATCAAGCCAGCATGATAGATTCAATACCATTTCTAGATGCCTTTTTGTTGTGGGTATGTTAAATGGTGAGCTGTGCTTATTTTAACCCAGTTTTTTGTGGGATCAAGTAGTTGCAAAATAGTTATTTCAGTCTTTTAGATATTCTTATATAGAAGACAATCTTCAAATAAGACACATTACACTATGCAGAAGTCATTGATCCCCCTTATAGATGCAGCATTTTCATTCCTCACCTGTCAGGGACTGCTGATGTTGTTGCTGACTTCTCTACCTGTGTTTTCTCAGGTGCCTGGAGGGAAACGTAGGAAGCAGGTGCCAGTTTCCTGACCCGTGCACAACCTCGCCATGCATGAACGGCGGCACATGTCGCGCCGTGTCCAAGGGGAACACGGTGGACTTCAGCTGCACCTGCAGACTGGGCTTCACCGACCGCCGCTGTGTGACACCCATCAACAATGTCTGCATCAGCTCGCCATGTCGCAACGGAGGCACCTGCGAGCTGGAGAGTCTCCAGACGTACAAGTGCCGCTGCCCACCTGGATGGTCAGGTAACATGCAACAGGATTGTGATAGTAGAGCGGTGGCTTGTAACTTTCTAACTATCTGAGGGGTTGCAAAATGATTAACATGATCATCATTTGTTGAACTAATCACAAACGATAGTTATTGCAAATAGACATAGTTCTGTGTTAAGAGTTGATTTGATGTTTTACGAGACTGCAGAGGTTTCAAGATTAAACAGAACAAGTTTGATAAACACTTGATTCATTTCATGATCATTGTCTCAGATGAGATTGTTAAACTAGGTAGTAGAGAATTGGTTTTCTCCTGATGTAACTAAGAGTAAAGTCAGAAGTAACCTCTGACCCTGAGAAAAGAGCCTAGCACAGCCTATAGAACAGCCTTACTCTGTGCCCTCAGGTAAACTGTGCCAACAAGCCAACCCCTGTGCCTCCAATCCGTGTGCTAACGGTGGCCAGTGCTCCGCCATTGAGTCCCACTACATCTGTACCTGCACGCCCTTCTTCTCTGGAAAGACCTGCAAACAGGACGTCAACGAATGTGATGTGAATCCTTCGCCCTGCAAGAATGGTGGTGTGTGCATCAACGAGTTTGGCCACTATCAATGCCAGTGCCCGCAGGAGTACACGGGCAAGCACTGCGAGAACCGCTACTTGCCCTGCAACCCGTCACCCTGCCAAAATGGAGGCACCTGCATCCAAAAGGGAGAGACCAGCTACGAATGCTCCTGTGTGCCAGGTATGGAGATTACACATGATTTATGGCTTGGGTGCTTCATTATTATCAGGCTTTTCTTATTAGACGATCTGGTGTTCCGCAGCTGTAAGGCATTTAAGTCTGTGTGAAAGAAATGCTTGTGTGACCAGCATCGTTTAGGGGATGAAGAGGCTTAAACATGTATGTCTGAATCTCTCCGATGTTTCTTGGCATCTTGATGCACACAGATCCAGAATTTGATAATGAGGGAGAAAGAGTAGATGTGCTTTTCAGAGCATTTTCTTTTTCTGTAAAAACCATGTCAAACTAAAAATTAATCATAGCGGTTTAGAGTGTTTGTACATACTTAAAAACTTTTCTGGAGGTTGTTTTTTTTTAGTACTGAGGTGTGATATCAGTCAGCGTCTTCCTGAAGTCTCTCAAGTTGAATTTAAATGTAACTGCCTGCTTGTTGCTGGCTAAGCAATGATGTCATTCAAGGCAGGGCTGTTCCTGCTTGTGTTTGTGTGTATGCGTACATTGATACGTGTGCGTTTCTGCTTTGGTGTGTATAGTGTGTGAACAAGGCAGAGCAGGAAGACATCGGGGCTTATCATAAGGAAATGGTCAAAGGACAACATCCTTTTCACATAGCGGAGTGAAGCAATACAAAGCTTGCTGGGACTAGACCTCTGCATACACTAACTTTACTTTGTTTTTGTCTGTTACCATTAAGTCCAAAACAAGCTGGTCTTTAAAACAGCATCCTTTTGTATTTTGTTATCCTTGAAAAACATCTATTCCCCAACATATTTTACACTTAAAATTTCAGTTAGCATCAGTATGAAGCAATGTTTTTATAAGTGGGTCCCATATTTACAGAGGTCCAAGCACTGTGAGTGACACGATTCACATTCTTGCTAATGGTTTGGCCATATTCTACTGATCAACAGATGTTAGTTATACGCCAAGCAAACTAGAAAGTAAGGGAAGAAGACTCCAAGCTAGCAAACATGGATATAAACAATGGAGGTTTTCAATTTTTCAGGAAAAATTGGTTTTGCAAATGTTTGGAATTAAATTTGGGGCCTAACATGTTTACATGTTTAGAAATCCCCATATGGTGCCTTGCTCATGTCTTACTTGTAATGGCGATGATCAAGAAAGCTTTTCTTACTGTTTCAGTAATTGTAAAGCATTTTCAGAATTTGATTTGCGCATACGGTTTTACAAAATCAAGCCACCTGCTTTTGCTTCTCCTGTACACAAAACATTCATGTCATGCTTATACTATCCAATAATTTCCATCCACTTCACCAAAAAAAAAAAAAAATATATATATATATAATATGAATATATATATATATATATATATATACTGTGTATAAGGGCGGGGGGAGCTGCATTTTGGGATATGCGCAATCCCCGATTCAAGTATAGGTAGTGGCCTTTGTTATATGTCACCTCCCTATATTTCACCCTACCTTAAAACACCAAAATATTTTATGGTTTATTAAATTTAATCAAACACAAATGCCGTTCTAGGTGTGAGTTACTGCTTGATGAATTGTAAAATCTTGTCACATTCTCTCTGATATATTTGCGTGAAGGCACTGCACAGTGGTTGAAAGCAACGGACACTGATTTTGTTTTGCAGAAATGTCTGTTTCTAATAACAAGTTTTAAGTACATTTCAGATAACAGTCGGCATTACTGGTTTTATGCCTTGAATTCAGAAGTAAACAAACAATTGTCAAGGAAACACTGCTGGCAGTGGCACTGATGACTTGTACTGGTTTTGATTTATTACCCAACATGCCATATGTGCAGTCCAGTGGTTGCCTCTTGTGTAACTGTATAGAACAGTGGATGCTATTACATGGCAAAGTTACCACAGACCTCAAGAGGGCACAGCTGCCTTCTTTCTTGGAAGGAAAAGACAGTTGACCACATTGAACTGTAGGGAAGTTTCACTCCCTTTGTTGTAAATGGGAGATGGAGGAGAAATGACTAACTGAATATTTGAAGCCTCCCACTAGGAGCCTCTTACTTATATTTCTCTCTTTGTTTCAGGTTTTACGGGCAAAAACTGCAACCACAACATTGATGACTGTCCAACTCACGAGTGCCAGAATGGCGGGACATGTGTAGATGGAGTCAACACTTATAATTGCCAGTGTAAACCAGAATTTACAGGTTTGTAATATGGCAATGTTCTAGTATGAAAAAAAGTTATTATCACTTTAATTGTAGTGAACATTATATTTTTTGCGATGATTTTTAAAATCGATTCTTTTCCCTAGAATCATTTATTTCATTTATTTTACCAGTGATTCACCTAAATAACATATGTATTCAGTACCGTTGACGGTGACTACATCATATCTGTTGCAAGCAAAACAGACCGAAAGCAGAAAATTCAGAAAATATACTGTATGTCATGTTCTTCTTCACAAATGAATGTCAGACTTACTAACTTACATCTGATAGTCATTGTTTTAAGAAAACAATTCACTTTTAGAAGTGTACTCATGATGTCTCCTAGAAGTGCATTATTCAACTTTTGTTTTGCTGAAGAAGGAAAATAAAATCGCAATACTCAATACTATCAAATCGCAACAAATGAAAATTGCAATGCAAATTGAATTGGCACTCATGTAAAACCCGTGAAAAAATCGAATCGGGAGAAAGGTACATCGTCCCAGCCCTAGAGACTTTATATACTGTAAAGGAGTTTAACAGTTAACCAGAAGACGTAGAAGAAGAAATGAGTTTTGGGATATTAGTGAACTATAACCCCAGATATCTGGTCCTCTCACAGGTCAGCTCTGCACAGAGGACGTTGATGAATGCCAGCTGATGCCCAACGCCTGCCAAAATGGCGGCACGTGCCACAACACCTACGGCAGCTACCAGTGCGTGTGCGTGAACGGCTGGACTGGTGACGACTGCAGCGAGAACATCGATGACTGTGCCAGTGCTGCATGCCACCAAGGATCCACCTGTCACGACCGCGTAGCTTCTTTCTACTGCGAGTGCCCCCATGGCCTCACAGGTACTTACATGTTCATTTTAATTTACGGGAAATTAGCTCTTAATGCGTTATAGAAAACAATTTTTTATGGAAATGTAATGGTTGTATAAGTTTACACCCTTTAGATTAGCTGTCTTTTGCATAATTACACTTTATTGTTGGGTATAAAGGGCACAAGAGGTACACATTAAAACAAAAGGCTGTAAAGTCAACACCAGTGCTCGATGCAGTGAAAGTGACAAATTTATTAATGCTGATCTTTGGTGTCTCTGTGGTTTTGGTGTCCTTGGTAACCATTAGTTAGTTTTTTAGTGTCTACAGATTACATATTAGATCATTTCTACATTTTGACATTCAGTTAACTTCTCACTGCCATTTGAAGATGCTAATGTGATGACGTCCATCAGTTTGTTTTACTGGAGGGACATCTTTTTAACCTACTTTGTCTTCCCCAAATAAAATTGAATTTTTGACGTGAATACTGTGCTGTTCTTATTATATACATATGTTGCAGTGTGTACTTATACAAGTGTTGAATACGTTATACTGTACGGGAGGCTATTTGGTCAAGTATTATAAAGTCTATCTTGTGTGTTGTTTACCAGGACTGCTGTGCCAGCTGGACGATGCCTGCATCAGCAACCCTTGTCAGAAGGGCTCCAACTGTGACACCAACCCCGTCACCGGAAATCACTTCTGTACCTGTCCATCGGGATACGTCGGAGCTTCCTGTGATCAGGATGTAAACGAGTGCGCTCTGGGTAAAACTGCCACTACCTGACCTGCACAATCTGTTTGTCTTCTAGTTCCAGCCCAAAAATCTGAATGATTGAAGACACATTTTAACTTTTGCAATCTCACGGAGCTATTTGACTAAACTACTGTCAATAAAAGCTTTTCCACTTTTGTACAAGCCACAATACAAGCTCATTCTTTCCTGTTATTATTGGTACATTGGTAACCACAATTGTGCCCATAATTGCAGTAAATAACACCCTCAGGGGTGTTTTTGTCGTAATCGCACACATTCGAGGCTTTGGTTTGGCTTTGTCAAACAACACAAAACCACCTAAATCATGTCTTTACAGTTTGATCGCTACGAGACGCCCTGTTAGAGTGAAGTTAAAGTACTGATTTGTTTAAACAGGTTCCAACCCGTGTGAGCACAGAGGGAAGTGTATAAACACCAAGGGATCGTTCCAGTGTAAGTGCCAGCGGGGTTACGTGGGGCCGCGCTGCGAGCTGGACATCAACGAGTGCATGTCGAACCCGTGTATGAATGAGGCCACGTGCCTCGACCAAATAGGAGACTTCCACTGTATCTGCATGCCAGGTAAGACCACTTGAGTTATTATGAAAAATACTGATACCCAGGTGTCAGACTTTATTTTTTTTGTAACATTTAACACATTGAAGCATGATCACTCCTAAAAGTTGTTGTTAAACTCTTTACTATTTGTTTCGATTCATATTGCCGAGTTATAGTAAATCAAGGCTTACAAACAAGTCACATGGACTCACAATCGTTTTGGCATTTTTTAAAGAAAAATTGTCCGTTGTAAATCTTTGAGTTTTAAACTGTTGATTGGATAAAATGAGCCATATAAAGGTTTCACTTGGGCTCTGGGAAATTGTGATGGGGATCTTTTACAAGTTTCTGACACTGTATCAACTCTTAAGCTTAAAAAATAGAGCTGAAACAAACATTTAGTTAATTGATTATTAAATCGGCAGAAATGAACCGGCAACTATTTTCATAATTGATGAAGGAATTCAACTGAATGTCTCTTGTTGGACTGTTGGTTGGAAAAAACAAAAATATTTGATGACCTCAAAGCTATAACCTAGTTAAGCATTTCATTATGATTCCTACTCCTACTTATATGCTTCTGTGCGTAACTTAAATCTGTTGCAGCAGTATATATAACAGCAGTGTGAAAGCGCCTCTCTCTCTGTCTCTGTCTAACCAATCCATCTCCCTCCCGTTCATTCCTTGCCAATTGGCCAGGTTACGAGGGGGAATTCTGCGAGATCGATACGGACGAGTGCGCCAGCAGCCTCTGCCTGAACAGCGGCAAGTGTATCGACAAAATCAACGCCTTTCACTGCCAGTGCCCCATAGGTGAGACCGCCGTACTGCTGCATGCAGAGGAGGGGGGGAGGGGGGCATGGGGCCAGGGGGCACAGAGGTCGATCTCTCTCTCTCTATCTCTCTCTTTCACTCAAACTCACACGCACACCTTTCTGGACGGGCACTAATCCCAGCCCTGAGGCAGGCTTACGCAGGCCCGGGTAGCCCAGAACGAACACAGCAGTCGAGGAGGAGAGGGGGGAAAAATCTATAGGGAAAGACTTGAGGAAGTTTGAACATTTGAAACAAGTTTCTTATCCCTTTTACAAAGTCTGATGAGTGAGCAGAAACTTGGGGATCTTAACAAGACTTTTGATTGTGACTGGGAACAAGGGAGAGCTAATAATAGCAGGCAGAGCTGATACTATAAATTGACACTTTCTGTGTTGTGGGGACGAATGAGATAATTTGTCTAATTTGAAGGCAGCTACTGTGTTTCTTCAGCCCTTTATATCAGAAATGCCATTTTGGTTACACTTTTTGGACATGAGGTATTGATGTTCTGTTCAGGGTGAAGGAATGCAACTATTGAATCTTGGATAGAGAGAAGAGAAGAAAGCGGAGGAACGATCTTCAAACACTCCAAATGTGTTTTTTTTGTTTTGAATTCTTTCATCGGGATCATTGAGGTGGAAGTGATTTTTTTTTTTTTGGGCGGAGGTAAATAGAGAAACTCTGAGTTGGGTGGATCAAAGGCGGCATGGGTGGAGAGAAGCAGGATTCCTCCTGTTGAGAGAAAAAAGAAAGAAAAGAGGAAAAATGGAAAGAAAGGAAAAAAAGAAAGACACCCCAACAAGGAAGCTTTAGAATTGATAGAGGGGGAACAAGCGTGAACACGAGAGCTTAACGCCTAAGAAAACTCTGTGTGACAGTGAGAGAGGGTTATGTGAGGAAGCAGCACAAAGTGGTGGTGGTGAAAGTGTTGTTTGGGAGGGGTGTGGGGGGTGTTGAGGAGCACAGACCGTTATGCTGAAGCAGGAAGGGAGGGGTATAGAAGGGGAAGGGGTCTTAACCGCCCTGCTTGAGATGTAAATTTGTCCCCGTTGTGAGCCAGGCCTGAGGCGAGGGTCCCCTCTTATTATTTCTGTACATGGAATAGCCATGGAAACCCCACGGAGAGCCATTGAAATGTCTGATTCCAGCAGTCTGGGGATGAATCCCTCTTTGGCTGCTGAGGTCTGTATGTGTGTGCGTGCATGCCTGTGCATGCTTATATTTCTGCTTCAGCTTTGTGTGTGGATGCATATGTGTGCATCTGAAGAAATTCTTTCATACGGCACTGTAACTGAACTGTGAAAAAAGCGCAACTTTTTTCATTTCTAGGGCTGTGAAGTGGCAAAATTATATTTTGTCTGGCTGCATAGTGTAGAGATATACACTATATGTCACACAGCACACTCAAAAATAATACAGGCACAAATACATGTTTGGTACCACTTCCTAATAGGAATGTCACCATTAACACAATTTGTGTAGGTTGCAACTAATGGCTTATTAATGTAATTAAAAATTTAAAAAAAATTGAAAATACAAGGGGCTTAGGAAGAAGGTCTTAAAAAAAACCTGTGAAATAAAAATCCAAAAGAATTTTTCACAACCTGACATTAGCATTTGTATATTATGTATTATCCATTAATAAAGCCAGTAGTTCTGATTTAGTAACCCAATAGTGTCTCATTAGAAAGTGCTACCAAGTTTGTTATTTTTTTGCAACTTTTTCTTGAGCTCCAGATATTTTCTAATCACAGCTTGTATGTATTTAAATGTACATTTGTGTGTAACTGAAAACACACATGTATTCATTTTGCAGTCGTCAGTGAATGGTTTCAGCAAAGTCCACTGGGAGAAATCAGCTCGTCGCCTGTTACACAAATATTTCCTCATTGGATTAGCTGCAACTGACTCTTTTTTGCTTAAGCCACCTGTGTGTTCCTGCTGGAGTGAAGGGGGGTGGTGTAGAACTTTTATCCCTTCATCAGACAACATCTTACTAGTCCTTGGACTTTACCATCATGTGACAGAGTGGAGACGAGAATAAAAATATCTGAGATGAGAATAACTCCAGGAAAAAGACAGCCTGCTGGCTGATTTTGAATGACGAGTTTAAATACTAGAGGGTCAAAGGTCAAGCTGGTTCTTTTTAAAAGTGGGCAGAGAGTGGAAGGGGTGGGGGGAGGGAGGTGGAGAAGGGGTGAAAGCAAGACAGGAGAATGCACATTGTAATGGAAAAGTTTTGGGAGACAAAGGAGGCAACGGGCTCAGTTTGGCATTGCGTTTAGCAGACAGGCCCTCCTTTGTCTCTCACCCCTTGGTCAGGAGGCCTCGCAACTTTCATTCTTTCTTCATTTCTTTCCCTCCGTTGCTCCCTCCCTCCCTCTCCCTGCTTTGAACGAATTGCCCCCCCTCTGCCCTCTCCTTCTGGAGTCGTGCTGAAAAGAAGTGAAAGGAAAAATAAAGAGTTTGTAGCGTTGCGCAGTTGTTAATTAACATGCAGGTTTCTGATTCGTTGAGAGCTCAAATAGTTAGGGCTCAGGATTATAAGTGGGACTTACACACACACACACAGACACACACACAGACACACACACACACACACACACACACACACACACACTCACACTCACACTCACACTCCTTCGTGCTCAAATGCACATAGTAACTCCCTCTTGTTGTTCTTACAGGCTTCACTGGGAACCTTTGCCAGATAGACATTGACGAGTGTGCCAGCACACCGTGCAAAAATGGCGCCAAATGCACAGACGGACCCAATAAGTATACCTGCGAGTGCACTGAAGGTATGAAAGTTTAAACAGAAACTGAAATTAGAGAAGTAGAAACTTTAAAGGCCCTCCGAAAAAGGTAATGGGAAGTTTGGAGTTAAAAAAATGTAATTAAAAAGTGAAATACACCCTATTCAAAAAATACATGACAAAGGTAAAAAAAATGAGTACATCAGTTCAAAAGAAAACCACCCTTTTGTCAGGTTACTCTGGGAGGCACTGTGAGACGGACATCAACGAGTGTTACTCTGACCCGTGCCACTACGGCACCTGCATCGACGGTCTGGCCTCCTTCAGCTGCCACTGCAACCCTGGATACACCGGCCGGCTGTGTGAGACCAACATCAACGAGTGTCTGAGTCAGCCGTGCAGGAACGGAGGCACCTGCCAGGACAGAGAGAACGCCTATATCTGCATCTGCCTCAAAGGCACCACAGGTAATCGCCACTTACGTACAATTAGATGATGCAAACAGTACTCTCTTCTCAAATCCAAGGATACTGAAAGCAATTTTCTGACAGGAATAAACTGTGAAATCAACATTGACGACTGCAAGAGCAATCCCTGTGACTATGGGACCTGCATCGACAAGATCAATGGCTACGAATGCGCCTGTAAACCCGGCTACACAGGTGAGCAACCTGTGCACGGAAAGTTGGTCTTATTATTACTGTCATATGGTAGAGGATTCAGCTCAAGCTCTTTGTCATCTTTTCTCTACAAAAGCTAAAAGAGTAGAAACTTCTACTGACTCCTGAAGAGGAAGTGGGAAGCTGGGCATTGTGAAAGAAGAATTATGCCAGCATATTTTGTAGCCAAGTTAGCTATTTTGCTGCTTCCTCCTCCTATAATATAAAAAGTACATCCTTGTTAGTGTGGTGGAGATGACTCTCTTTCTCTACCTATTGAATCGTTGAAGACCTTTAATTTGCAGAAAGGTGGTCTGGAATCTTAAAGTTAACGTAGGACAGGTTAAACGTGGTTGCTGTCTCAGGTGACCGGACAAAATGAGTGTTTAAGGTAAAGGAATGGAGGATGAAGGGCCTTGATGGGGAGGGCGAGGGTGACAGATGGCGAGCGAGTGAGCACGCTCCTCTGAGGCTCGAACGGTGTCACTTTCCAGCTCCACCCTGTCCCCAACCTGCTGCTGTTAAGACACCGCAAGCTGCCCTCCCCTACAAAGAGAGGACAGAAACACACACTGGCACACACAGTCACCTGGGATTTGAGCAGGAGAAAAGATTCCCTGAAAGATTCCTGAAAGTTGAGCTTTTAAAAGCTTGGAAGCCGGTCCCTGCTTTAAAGCTAAATGGGCTGCCTTTATGTTATGCGTGGCACCAGGCTGAATAGCGTCAACGCTTCAAGTGGCCGACAAAAGGGGGCCTAAAACCCCTCATGTTTCTGGAAATTGATACATTTGCTGCACTGAGATATAGACATCATTGTGTAGCAGGCGGCTTTGTGTGTTGCTCTGTGAGTTGGCATTGAGTATTTCAAATAATAATTCACATAAAGTGCAAAATCGTTCTGTTGACATTATGCAGTCATTGTAGTTAGATGAAAAGATCAAATTCCTCTTTAATATCTTGTCTGTTAAATATGAGGACTTATTAGCTTAGCATAATGACTGGAAATTGGGTAAAACAGCTAGGCTGGCTAGGTGAAAAAAAACAAAAGAAACATGCTGTTTATGGGGAATATGTGCAGGACTATTTCTTGGTCAGGAGCAATGACTTCCTCACTGCACCCGGATAAAAAATAGTCCCACACATACTCCCCTGTTAAACCGTGCCTTGTTAACGTACAGACATAAGAGTTGTATCCATCCTCTTGTAAAAGCTAATAAGCGTATTTTACCAAAATAGAGGACTGTTGCTTTCAGACTACTCCAGAAAATATAGCAGAGTATCCTCTCCTTTCTCTTAGGTACCATGTGTAACATCAACATTGATGAGTGTGCCATCAACCCCTGCCACAACGGCGGCACCTGTATCGATGGCATCAACAGCTTCACCTGCAGGTGTCCCGAAGGTTTCCATGATGCCACCTGCTTCTCCCAGGTCAACGAGTGCCTCAGCAACCCCTGCATTCACGGTCACTGTGAGGACAAGATCAATGGGTGAGGCATTCTACAAATGGGTTTAAGACACTGCAAAAAATACACTGCAAAATTACAGAACAGTCAGCACATGCACTTGCACTTAATGCATCTACAGTTTGGTATCTACAAACTGAGATTTTTCCCCAACTTCTCCCCATCAGCTATAAATGCCTGTGTGATTCTGGCTGGAGCGGTAAAAATTGCGACATCAACAACAATGAGTGTGAATCCAACCCATGTATGAATGGAGGCACCTGCAAGGACATGACCAGCGGATACGTGTGCACCTGTCGCATGGGCTTCACTGGTCAGTATTTTTGTGGATGTGTGTGTGCGTCAATGTTTTTTGCTTATCTAGTGTGTGTTTGTCATCCAAACCACACCAATTGACTGTTGACCTTCAGCTGAAGTGTGTGTGTAATATATTGTCCACTCTAACCGCAGGACCAAATTGCCAGACCAACATCAACGAATGTGCCTCCAACCCCTGCCTCAACCAGGGGACTTGCATTGACGATGTCGCTGGCTACAAGTGCAACTGTATTCTGCCTTACACGGGTATTAAGATATTATTGAAAATATTTGATACACCCATGAGTTGGCCTGGTGTTCTGGCACTTCCTGCGAGGGGGCAGTTTCCACAGCCTGTGTGCTTTAGGTTATTGGGCAAAAGAGGAAAAATGTCTGTTGAGTAAAGTTCAGCAAAAAGACTTCCTCAGGGCTCAAAGACACCAAACCTCTGACTCTCTCTGCTCCTCTTTGATACACAAGTATCCCTGATAAGAGAGCTGGAAAATATTTTCATGCCATCTCACTTATTTTTTGACAAAACAGACAATGATGGAAAGGCTAAGGGCAAATTTTCTTGTATTTGTCGAGTCGTCTTTTCGGAAAAATCCTCAGGACTTAAATAAAAGGTCTTTGCTTGTGCCGGGGTGGGAACGGGGTTCTTGACACATTTCCTGTTTGACTGCTTCCTGTCTCACAGAACAGCAAATGGCTTCACAATGGCCGGAAACTGGAGCCGGCTTCCTGTGCGAGTTGTGTTTTGTGGAAACAGATAGGGAAATGTCTCCGCAGGCCTCTAATACTGACAGAACCTGGCTAAAATCTTCTGATAGCTCTGATTGAAAGATGATTCTGTGTCCATTTGGGTTGGGTTATCTCCAAGTTCATGACTCCTACATGATACAAATGCAATTTTTTTTTAATTAAAGGTGTTTGTGTGTGTGTGTGCGTTTTTGTTTGTGCGTTACAGGAGAGAACTGTGAAACCTTGATGGCACCCTGCAGCTCCAAACCCTGCAAGCATGAAGGAGTGTGTCAGGAGTCTGAGGACTATCAGAGCTTCTCCTGCGTCTGTCCTGAAGGATGGCAAGGTAAACATTAGTGTCTGTATACCTGTGTGCCCAACTGGAACTGTTTATTGCTAATTTGCAGCGGAAAGGTAGCACAGTTCTACTGTGTGCAGATATTATGTTACAGAAAAAGAAGCCCATTTTAGAGTACGGAACGCCAGTGTCTGGCTGTTATATTCCAAATCCAAAATTCTGTTTCAGAATTTATTTATTTAAGTATTTTTCTAGTACTGACCTGAAAAAATGCTGAACATAATAATACTGAAAATGAAGAACAGAAAAGAAAAACAATTTGAATGGGTCTCATCTAGAACTGAGTTTTGGTGTGCGACACATCCTTTTCTCTTCTTGGATGTTTTCACATTTTGTCTGAATTTGACCAATACCTTACTGAATTGTATGCTGTGCAGAGGATTTGTATTTTTCTTGTGTGTATTTATATAAAATCAGAAATAAAATCACATTTATTTGTCACATACACTACACAGTGAAATGGCGTGCCTTTCTCTAAAAAATAGGAAAAATAGACTACAATTCTATAGATTAAAATATTAAAACTATAGTAAATGGATGGTTTATAGACATACATACTCATTACTCCCTCCTGGGAATCAACTAAGTGTTGTCTATCTTATCCTGTTACCCATGTGTATTTGTTTTGTACCACTGTGAAATTTACATTATCTTCCTGTTTCCACTCCACCAAGGCCAAACATGTGAGGTGGACATCAAAGAGTGTGTGAAGAATCCCTGTCGCAATGGTGCAACCTGCCAGAACACTTTGGGCAGTTACCGCTGTGTCTGCAAACTAGGCTTCACTGGACGCAACTGTGATAGCAACATCGATGACTGCAAGCCCAGTACGTTCTCCAGTTTCTCTCCCTTTTCTTCATTTTCTTAATAAAGTATACGCTTTAGATTAGGGCTGCACTTTATGACCCAAAATCAAAATAACGATTAATTGCACTTTTTACCTCGATAAGGATAAATGAACACATTGAATAAACACATTGTTCTAAATCATTTTTTCTGAAGTTAAAATGTTTCCAGACAACAGACGCTGCTGTTGTTTTGGGCACAAGTTGCTCAGTTGTGATGTTTGAGTTATCCTCCATTATGCTTTCCATGAGGCTGACTGGTCAAAACGAAGTCATGTGACTACACACGCGGTAGAAGGTTTTTAAGGAGAAAGTAGGCCGGTCAATAGTAATATATTCTCGAAATTATCGTCATGGGAAACATATGTCGATAACATCTTCAGAATTTCAATGTTTATACATTTTTGATTAATCGTCCCGCTCTACTTTAGACTCACTGCAAACCAAAAGCTGCATTTATCAGGGACCTCAAAACACATGCACTGAGCTAAGTGTAATGTTTTCCGTCACCCCTCCTCCTACAGACCCCTGCAGCAACGGAGGCCTCTGTAAGGATGAGGTGAACGGCTTCCTGTGCACCTGCCTGCCCGGCTTTCGGGGCACAAAGTGCGAGGAGGACATCAACGAGTGTGAGAGCAACCCGTGCAAGAATGGAGCCAACTGCACCGACTGCGTCAACAGCTACACATGTACTTGCCCGCCCGGCTTCAGTGGGATCCACTGTGAAAATAACACTCCTGACTGCACTGAGAGGTACAGAGCTCACAGATCACATAGCACCGTACTAGTATCAAGAGCTCAGTATATCAGATTCAAACCCTACGGCTTTATTTTAAGAGATAAATCAGACAGGTTAGCACTGGTCCTTGTCTGTATTTACACAGATTGGTGGGTAAAGGCATCTGTTCTGATCAACAGGTTCACTTTCATCCACTTAATGTTAATGTAGACTCCATTTTCTTGTCCACCACTGCCCCCTCTGGTGGAATATTGATGAACACAAGCTGAATTCAACATCTCTTGTATTGCAGCTGCCCTATAAACACAAGGTTTAGTAGTCTGTATTCTAAATGAGCTTGTAACTATTATTTGTTAAAATACCAAGACTGGTTTCCCTAAACACCATCAAAGCAGCTCCCCAGTGGGAGTTTGAATTTGACGTGGGGCATTTCTGGAAAAGAAATATTTGCTATTAGTTAACTGTGGACAAATCAGATGTGAATTAGCCTGCATGTTCAGGTAATGAGAGGTTTTATGATTTGCTCTCTTCCTTTCTTCTTCCTAAAAAGCTGCAGAATACTTTACAACTCTTTTTGGTGAATTTCATTAAACATCTTTTTTTTCTGCAGCTCCTGCTTCAATGGTGGCACCTGTGTGGACGACATCAACACCTTCACCTGTTTATGTCCGCCGGGTTTTACTGGGAGCTACTGCCAGCATGACATCAACGAGTGTGACTCCAAACCCTGTCTGAACGGCGGCACCTGCCAGGACAGCTACGGCACCTACAAGTGCACCTGCCCGCACGGATACATCGGACTCAACTGTCAGGTAGGAGGGTGGAGAGTGGCTGTACGTTGAGATAGCCTATCTGTCTTTGAAATTTTACTCCAGTCACTTCTCTTATCAAGTCTTTTAAAAGTAAACTTTGTTTTGGTGATTGGCAAGTCAAATGTTGTCTAGGTACAAACTGGGATGAATGTGGTGGAAAACTGAATGTGTTAATTTCTTAATGTATTACTTAATGTATTGCTGTTGTTTCTCTAGCCTTTGATTTCTACAACCATTTTGTAGTAGGACCTGCTTAACACTAAAATACGCTATAATGATTTTGACTTGTATACTTGTTTTGTCCTGCAAATCACCCAATCAAAGCGTTCCTGGGATATTTAAATTGGTAGAATCTATTCAGGTTGAGACTGTTTTTGCACCTTTTAGGCCTTAGTTCGTTGGTGCGACTCGTCACCCTGTAAGAACGGGGGAACTTGCTGGCAGAGGGGAACTACCTACAGTTGTGAGTGTGAGACTGGCTGGACGGGACTTTATTGTGATGTCCCAAGTGTCTCCTGTGAAGTGGCAGCCAAACAGAGAGGTTAGTTGGGAGTAACCTGGGTTTGGCCAAAGGTGCTCTTTTGTATATTCAAATCAAAATTATCATATATTGGTTGTGAGCTAGTGTGTTGGTGAAAATTAAAACAATAAAAAGCCCACTTTTCCATCCTTTCTGCTTAGGAGTTGACGTTGCCCATCTGTGTCGTAACTCGGGTCAGTGTCTGGACGCAGGAAACGTTCACTACTGCCACTGCCAGATTGGATATACTGGAAGTTACTGTGAGGAGCAGGTGGACGAATGCACCCCAAACCCCTGCCAAAACGGAGCCACCTGTACTGACTTTTTAGGTGGATACACCTGCAAGGTAACAGCACCCAAAGTAAACAACGCATGTAGTTTGATTTGATTGTAATTCAATTTTACATTGCATTTTAAATGCTACTGAAGGATTAATTTAGGCATAATGTGCAATCCTTTTTAACGCTATCAGAGTGCATCAGGTCTAAATATAATGATAACATTTTACCTTTCATAGTAACTTGCTGCAATTTAATTAAACCTCAATTAATGTTGCCATTTTCCAGTGACAATCAGCACAATCATACAATGTTAATTTTAATTTTAATTGCAAATTTAGTCTTAAAGGCCACTCTACTTGGACGTTTAAAGGTCTTTTTACATCATCTAAAATTATTTTTAAATCTCAAACCCCAATTTTGTGTCATGAGTTTGTTAAAATGCCTGAATGTACAGCAGGCTTCCTTTAAGCTAAAACAATTCTAGGCAGTCCTTATAAAGAGACCTGGTTATAAATAGAAGACACAAAGCTTGGTTGTGTTAATCTCCTCTGCAATAAAGGATCTGCTGGCCTTGGCAGGATGCAGGCCAGAAAACAGCCAGGTAAACAAAAAACATCTTTGTTTCATGTCAGACATTGATTAAACTTTCCCCTCTCTTCTCCCTTCCTTCTTTTCCTCCTCAACTTCTTCTTCTCGTTTCTTCTCTGTCTTGTTACTTCTCTCTCTCAGTGCATGCCAGGATATGTGGGGACCAACTGCTCTGACGAGATCAATGAATGTTTCTCCCAGCCGTGCCAGAACGGGGGCACCTGCATTGACCTGATCAATACCTACAAATGCTCCTGTCCCCGGGGAACCCAAGGTCAGTGGACCCCACACACACTCCTCCACACCACTCCGCCTCTCCATCCTCTCCTCCTTGTCTGTACACTTAATTAATTAGGGCTTAAAAGCAGTCAGGGCATGTCTGCAAAACTCCTCCCGACTTGCCTCCATCCTTTTCTCTACTTGTCAAATACACCATTGATTTTTCTCTCACACATGAAGGGAGTGTGTGTTGTAGTTCAGCCCAAAGTGCCAGCGGACTTGGGTGTGTCCCAAAAAAGCCGACATGTTGAAAGATATTTTGATTAAAAAAACAAAACAAAAACATCTTAAAATAGTCATTTTTTAGATTAACAATTTTAAGACTCATTGTTTAAAAAAAAAAACTTAAGGAATCCCTTCCCTGTGTCATGTCCTGCTTGGTTTTAAACTAAAGCATCTAAACATGAAATTCTATTTATTTGTCACTGTTTTTAAGTTTCCATTTGAATTTATGTGATTCATTTCTGGACACCTCAAACCTTTTCTCTTTTTTTAAACTTTAGGCCAGATAATATTTTTGGCACAATAAGGCCTGTAAGATATAAAGACACAGTTACCACACCTCTAACCTATTTGTTTTTTTTCCAATCTTTACTGAGAAATATCCACATTTTTAATTATTTTTATCTGTAGTGTGTTTGCGCTGCAAATGTCATTTTACAAATCAGATTTTCACCTGAATGATTGTATCATAGATTTATTATAATCAATATTTACTATTTTTTTACAAGCTAAACGTTGATACATTCTTACAAAAGAAAACAACATCAGTCTGCAATCATACAAGGACAAGAGATATGATTTTTTTCATTGGCGTTACCCTCATTGGACCATAATGCAATTCAGCCTTGAGACATTTTGTATTACTGAGGGAATTATGAGGCAGTTTTTCATACATCACTGTTTTTTTTCTGTGGCTATAGATCAGTCATTTATGTGTAGAGCGCTCTGTTTAATCTCACAAATAATCTTTCAATGGTTGTTGAATGTCATCCGGTTGAGAGAAAATGGTTACACCAGTTAAGTAGATAACATTATCACAAGAGTGTCCCAGGAATGCATTGAACATCACAGATTACATGTTGCGAATACAACAAGGAGCAAAAGTTTCTATGGAAAGCTTACTTGTCCCTCTTCCTCCGCCATTCCCCTCCCTCAGGTGTGCACTGTGAGATAAACATCGACGACTGCAACCCGTTCACCGACCCAGTCACCAAAGAGCCCAAGTGTTTCAACAAAGGGAAGTGCGTGGATCGAGTCGGAGGCTACCACTGCATCTGCTCTGCGGGATACGTAGGGGAGCGCTGCGAAGGAGACATCAACGAGTGCCTCTCCAACCCCTGTGACCAGCGGGGCACGCACAGCTGCATCCAGCTCACCAACAACTACCGCTGCGAGTGTCGCACCGGATACACAGGTGAACAGCTGCTCAGGGGTTACCTGGTCCGCCATTTTGTGTCAGTTTAGAGAATGAGAATTGTTTTTCGATTCCCATGCCATGTCTGAGTAGAATTCTTTGGGTGTTGGTTTGACAAAACAACTTTTGGGATATTTTACTGACACATTTTACTGTTTTCTCACATTTTATTGGCCTAAACGAATAACCAAGAACATAGTCAATAAATACATAGATTTTTTATATATATATATAATACGTTGCTGCCTTAAACTGAAATCATTGTGGAAAATATGAGGTTATTTTTGGTTACAATTACATAATATTAACACATTTTTTTGTTTGACTTCTGACAGGCCAACGCTGTGACACAGTGTTTGATGGATGTAAGGGAAAACCGTGTCGCAATGGAGGGACCTGTGCTGTAGCCAGTAACACCCCACATGGCTTCATCTGCAAATGTCCTCCTGTAAGTAGCCACGCACACGTACACGCACACAGACACACACACACACACACACACAATATATATTGTTTTAATAGAGCTGCAAAGATTAATCGATTAGTTGTAAACTATTAAATCCATCACAAACTATTTTGGTGATCAATTAATCGGTTTGAGTCATTGTTTATAAAAGAAATTAAAAAAATTCTCTGATTCCAGCTTCTTACAGTAAATGTTTATATTTTCTAGTTTCTTCACTCTGTGACACAAACTGAATGGACATTCAAGGACATCATCTTGGGCTTTGGGAAACATGACATTTTTCATTTTTTTTGTTGACATTTTCTGACATTTCATAGATCAAACAGCTAATTAATTAATCATGAACCAAATTGACAATGAAAATAATCATTAGCTTCCGCCTTACTTTTTATAGTTGAAAGGTAGTAAGCTCTGAGGTATTTGCTAAAATAAATTTGTTATGTTAAAATGTTATGTTGTTATATGTTGTTTTTGTTCATATTTTTTTTATCCAGGGCTTTACTGGTTCCACATGTGAATATGACGCCCAGGCCTGTGGCAGTCTTCACTGCCGCAATGGAGGCACCTGCATCTCCGGCCACAAGAGTCCCAAGTGTCTGTGCGCCCCGTCATTCACTGGGCCTGAGTGCCAGTATCCCACCGACAGCCCCTGTAATTCCAACCCCTGCTACAACGGTGGCACGTGTGAATACACCACTGAGACGCCATACTACCACTGCGTCTGCCCCACAAACTTCAACGGTCTCCGATGCCACATCCTTGATTACAGCTTCCAAGGAGGGTTCGGACACGACATCCCGCCGCCGTCTGAGGTGGAGGTCACCTGCAACATTTCGCTCTGTGAAGAAGCTAAGCACAACAAGTTCTGCGACGTGCTCTGTAACAACCACGCGTGCGGCTGGGACAACGGAGACTGCTCGCTCAACTTTGACGATCCGTGGAAGAACTGCTCTGCCTCGCTGCAGTGCTGGCGATACTTCAACAACGGAAAGTGCGATTCACAGTGTGACAACGCTGGATGTCTCTACGACGGGTTTGACTGTCAAAATCTGGAGGGACAGTGCAAGTAAGTGGTGTTTGTAACTAGGTAGATAAGATTAAAATTCAAATGTCATTAATTTAATCCAAATTAGAGTACCCCTGACTTTACCTTTTTTTCTTTAGTCCTCTGTATGACCAGTACTGCAAGGATCACTACGCTGACGGCCACTGCGACCAGGGCTGCAACAATGCTGAGTGCGAGTGGGACGGCTTGGACTGTGCCAACAACATGCCCGAGAAGCTGGCCGTGGGACAGTTGGTCCTGGTGGTCCACATCACCCCAGAGCAGCTCCTCAACAACTCCTTTGGCTTCCTGCGAGAGCTGAGCCGCGTCCTCCGTACCAATGTGATATTCAGGAAGGACACCATGGGCGAGATGATGGTATACCCGTACTACGGGAACGAACACGAGCTGAAGAAGTACAACGTTAAGCGCTCAGTGGATTCGTGGTCCGAGGTTCCTGTCAAGGTGCTGAACGTGGTGAAGAGGAGCTTGTATGATGGGGCAGACGAGAGCAGAAGATTGAGGAGGGAGCTGGATCACCTGCAGATTAAAGGGTGAGCAAGAAAATTTGATTTAATTCAATTTCATTTATAGTGTAAAATCGTAAAAGAAGCCATCCCCTTTTATATATATATATATATATATATGTATGTATGTATGTGTATGTATGTATGTATATATATATATGTGTGTATATATATATATATATATATATATGTGTGTGTGTATGTATATATATATATGTATCTTTTATTTACACAATTTGAGTATGTGCTTTCTTTTCTGTCTGTAGTTCAGTCGTCCACTTGGAGGTGGACAACCGGCAGTGCTTCCAGCAATCCACTGAGTGTTTCCAGAGCACCAATGATGCCGCAGCTTTCCTCGGGGCTTTGGCCTCCAGTGGCAAACTGGATGTTCCCTACACCATTGAAGCTGTCTTTAGTGAGTACATCCCACACTTGTTTGCATGAGTCAAAGAAAATGTGTATATACATATTATACTGAAGTTAAATGGCCATACCAGCGTGTGTTAGTCCATAATTACAGATCCTCAATACATTTTTGCATTTTTAGGTTTTTGGACATATTTTCTAAATGATTCCCACCATCCATTTTTTTTATTCTCTCTGTACGCTATTAAGTCCTTTTGCATATTTTTAAAACTCATTTGAGATGTATAATTCATTATAGTGGTCATCAACTCATTGTGTGGTAATCTGCACTTGTATAAACACTATTGAAACACACATCAAGGAGCAACATGTTGCACTGGGCGACAGTTCATTTTTAGTCAATTCCATATACACCATCCTGCTGCTGGAGATACTCCCTAGTCCACCAAAGGGTATTAATCCACCCCTGAAACTAGTGCACAACAAATGAATTTGTATTACTATTTGAGTAACATTTGCTGAAAACTGTAGTGCCCAGCTGTGAAAGGGAACTAGGATGAAAACTATATACATGTATGTAAAGATGATAAAGTTGAAAGACAAACTAACGTATTAGTGGTTTTCGTCTTCATGGGATTCATTCGTTGACAACAGTAAGCATATCGAATATCGCCAGCGTCATCTTTTAAACTGCATAACCACACAAACTTTGATGCAGAGTTGATGTTCTCTGTGACAGTTGCACTACTCAAATACGATCCAAGACTCTGGTAAATGATTTTCATATGTGTCGAAACCAAAAGCACCCGCAAATGGTCAGAGAAAAATCTAAAACACAACTGAAAAGTTTGCACAAGGATTAGTTGTAATGTAAGATAAACGCGATCCACCGTTATGAGCCTTAAAGGCCTTCCTTTAGTCTTGACACATACATACTCATGCACAAGTGGATAAGACACGTGCTCTTCCACACTCAAACTGGAAGTATCCGTTGTGCCCTCTGGTCGGGTCCTAACCCTACCACTCTTTGATTGTGTATTTGTTATGCAGCGGTGAACAAATGCAATTGTGAATCTCATGGCCTAAACAATCAATCCTTCTCTCTGTGTGTAAATCCACTGGCTTCAGGCTCCAAAATGGTTAATTGCTGCAAATCAACTCATCCAACCCCCTACTCACACAATGTAACACTCTATCTCTGTCTCGGTTTCTGTCTTCCTTTCATAGACATGTACACATATACATCCACACATAGCACACTCTCACATGCACACACACACACTTCATCCCACAGTGTGAGGGGCTGCTGCAACCTTCACCTCACTGAATGTAATACCAGGACTTAATGCATCTCTAAGGGTTTAGGTTGGGGGAGTTTATCATTTCAAAATCGTTAGTGGAAAAAAAAAGAGAAGGGGAAAAATTGATCGGGAGTGTGCTAGAAGTTGGGAGTCTTTGTTATCTCGAAAATCCTAATAAATCCTTCGTCTTTACAGCTTAAAGCGCGTGCAGTAATTTGAAGTTCATTAATCCCCCTCCTTTTTTTCTCTTAAGAAGAAATGGTAAAGTTGTCTCTTGGTACCCTGGGTTGAAAAGGGAGAGAGGAGGTGCTGGTGTTTGCCCCCCCTTTTTTTCTTCTTTTTTTATCACGCCCCATCCCTTTTTTTTTCTTTTTTGATAAAAAGTGGTTAGCAATTCTGATTATTACTGAATAGATAGAAGCTAGCTTTACAAACGGTGAGCATCCTCAGTCAGTTTCTGGCGCTCGCTGCTGACTGCGGTGTGTTTTGGAGTGGGAACCGCGAGGCGAGGAAGAGCCGGACTAGCTCTGCTCGAGCAGCGGCTGGTCCTAGGTGTCCCGGTCTATCTTCCGTTGGTCCGCGTCGGTTCCTCGGCCCATCTTGACCATGCTGTCCCTTTCCCTACCAGGCGGTGTGGACCCACAGCCTCCACCGGACCCCTATCCAATCTACTTGGTCCTGGGCGGCGTAGGGATACTAGCCTTCCTCGGAGTGGGGATGGTGGCTGCACGAAAGCGCCGCCATGAACACGGGCGCCTCTGGCTCCCCGAGGGCTTCAAGACCACAGAGACAAGCAAGAAGAAGAGACGTGAGCCTGTCGGAGAGGATTCGGTGGGATTAAAGTAAGTTTACATTTATTCACCAGTGGCGCTCTGTACCATTTGGTACCTGTTTCTTTGTGGGTCAGGTGAGGGGCTAGTTCTGATGGTCAAAATGGGTATAACTGGTTATCAGTCAAATTTGGGAAAGGAGGGTTTCGCCTGGATCATTAATAATAATGGCATAGTGGGTTTAGGTGCGCATTAATTGACTTGTTGGGGCAAAGGGGTGGGGTATGGATTTAATCAATGCTTTTGTTTTTTGCCATTGCTGCACCATTAATGGTGAGTGGCTCGGATGAGATGGAAGCATTAGAGAACATGGATTTTTACTGGGATTTCTGCTTCATCACAGGCCACTGAAAAACACTTCAGACATTTCACTCATGGATGACACCCAGAATGAATGGGGAGAAGACGAGCCTTCGGATGCAAAACGCTTCAGGGTAAGGAAATAGAATCATTACACACCAACAAAACTTTTAGGTATATGTTTATTTATTTTTTTAAACTTTTTAAACAATTTCTTACAAAAACTAATTCTGGAATTTTCACATTCCTTATATGGGATATGAAAATTACATTATTGTACTTTTTTCTGAAGATTGTTTTTGAATAATTTTATTATCTCATTAAATGAAAATTTGATTTTTGTTAAATTATAATAAGTGGTTTTCTCAGTTTTCTAACCTCATTCTGTCCCTGTTTTAGCAGTTTGACGAGCAGGCTATACTGGAGGTAAACGACCAGACGGACCACCGCCAGTGGACACAGCAGCACCTGGACGCCGCTGACCTGCGCATCCCCTCCATCGCTCCCACACCCCCTCAGGGCGAGATTGAGAATGACTGCATGGATGTTAATGTCCGGGGACCAGGTGGGTGACTTAACACTTACTTACTTATTTTCTATTAAGAAAGTGGTTGGGAGTTCTGTGCTGTACGTGGACGCGTGTGGAAAGAATCACTGGATGTGGTCTTAATTTGGTGAATTTTCGACTCGGCTGTCTTTGTTAAAAAAAGACATATTCCAAATGTAATTGTTTAATACATCAGCATAGCTCTAATTGTGTGTGAAATAATGTATGGAATCACTTTTAGGAAGAAATTGTGACTTATTTAAGACGATTAATGGTATAATGAACAAAAATAATTGTTTTCTGTTGCATAAAATTAGACTTTACTCATTTCTTTTTTCTGTACTGGTACTGGATTGTTTCCTCTCTTCAGACCACTAAAAATACTTCAAATTAAATCATTTGAGAAAGAAAAACTATGCTTTGGTAGAACTGCTCACACTTATGTCCACAGCACGGCAGTAGGGGTCACAAGAAGACAGTGATTTATTTTTAACAGGTGACAAGCCTAAAAAGTATTTAGCAGTTAATTCTAGAGGTGTGTGTGTGTGTGTGTGTGTGTGTGTGTGTGTGTGTGTGTGTGCTACAGTGTTCTCACCATTTCAAACCAAAGTCCCACTTATAATCCTGAGCCCTTACTATAAGAGCTTTCCACGAATCAGAAACCTGCATGTTAATTAACAACAGCGCAACGCTACAAACGCTTTATTTTTCATTGCACTTCTTTTCAGCACAACTTATTTCACACATTTTCACCTTTCTAGTGTGTGTATGTGCATGAATGCATGTGTGTCTGGATTGATTCACATTTCTTCTGTGTGCGTGTGTGTAATCGCGCATGTAGGAGTTGCTAAAGCCCCATGTCCTCAGGGTAAAGGATCTTCTTCAAAGCAGCCGGCTGGAAGCCAGGCGCCTGAGGGAAAACACTGATTCCTGATCAGATTAATCATTTGACCAGTAATGGGCCTCTGGTTTTTTCTATTTCACATTACAAAAACCAATGAAGGCATCAAATGCAAAAACCCAATTTTGTAGTAAGTGCCAAACTCCCTGAAGAAAAGCTATGAAAATCAAAGTAATGGGGTTAACAAGTTGAGAGCACACTTTTTCCCCCCGTCGTGGATCGATGCACTTGAATTGACCAAATCTGCTAGATCTGGGGCTTGCTATCCTTTTGAAGAGGAGAAAACCTATTCAAGTCGACTGACTGAGCTGCCTCTCACAGTTAGATATTAATGCTTCATTTTTGCAGCGGTGTAGCTTTAGCAAGCCCCGGCCTCTATCCCCCTAGCTACGCTTTCCTTCTGAAGCTTCTCTTGTGCCGGGGCCTTGATCAGAATCCATTATCGAAAAAGAGAGAGCTGTGATGATTCAACCCAGGCAAAAGTGTCAAATCCCCATTCGATTTGTTTGTTTCTTTGGTTTTGATCTGCCTGCTGCTTTGAAGTGCAGGCTCCTGTCTTTCTGTAGCAGCCTGTGTTCTGCTGACCGTGCAGTCTGTTACCTACAAGTGGCTTTTTTTCATATACCTCTTTTATTTCTCCCTCCCCTCTCTGTCCAGATGGATTCACACCGCTGATGATTGCATCCTGCAGCGGGGGAGGTTTAGAAACAGGCAACAGTGAGGAAGAGGAGGATGCGTCTGCTAATGTGATCAGCGACTTCATCTACCAGGGCGCTAACCTTCACAACCAGACTGACCGCACAGGTGAAACCGCTCTTCACCTGGCCGCCCGCTACGCCCGCTCTGACGCTGCCAAACGCCTGCTGGAGGCCAGCGCTGATGCCAACGTCCAGGACAACATGGGCAGGACGCCTCTGCATGCTGCTGTGGCAGCTGATGCCCAGGGCGTGTTCCAGGTGGGTTCTCATATGCCAAATGTAATACCCCATTATTTCCTTGGTGGTATAGTTATATTAGTTGTCCTGAAATTAAAGTAAGGATTAGTCAATATCTTATACACCAAACATTAGGTTCTTTCTAGCTCTCAAATGTGCTGCTTTCCTTTGTTTTATATGCTATTTAATTGAATAATTGTTAGTCAGACAAAACAATCAAAAACAATCAAAGATATCACCTTTGGCTCCTGGAAACTGTGATCGTCATTTTTTAAAACTATTTTTCTGACATGATAAATTCGTCACTTCACAGTCCATCGAGCTGCAGAAAAGTATAGCTGTCAATTTATCTGCATACTATTGCAGACCAGAATTACCAGAGGTTAGAATTACCTAAAGTTACTCATATGGTAAATTGTTATTTGTTATTATAATAACTGAGTCAACCTTGAAAGTATGAAACTTAGATTATGTCAGTGGAATCCTGTTTATTTTATAAGGAGTAACCTATTCTATGTCTCCATAGATTCTGATAAGAAACCGCGCCACAGACTTGGATGCCCGCATGCATGATGGCACTACACCCCTGATCTTGGCTGCCAGGCTGGCAGGAGTGGAGGGCATGGTGGAGGAGCTCATAAACTGCCACGCTGATGTCAATGCAATTGATGATTTTGGTAAAGATTCTCTTTTTAATGCCACATCTAGGGGCCTAAAAGTAATTGCAATGTAGTGCTGAATGTAGTCAAATGTGAAATAGCCATAAATGCATCAAAATTCTAACAAGATCTAATAACACTGTTTTTGTCGCTGCAGGTAAATCAGCCCTACATTGGGCCGCAGCAGTTAATAATGTGGAGGCCGCAATTGTGCTTCTCAAGAACGGTGCCAACAAAGACATGCAAAACAACAAGGTAAAAAAGCAAACTGTCTCTTCCTGCTCTTAGTTCTGTGAAACATCTTTCCGCCCATCTGTGAATCTCTTAACATGTTGTCTTCTTTCTGTCTGCCACAGGAGGAAACCCCTCTATTTTTGGCTGCCAGGGAAGGAAGCTACGCGTCTGCCAAGGTCTTACTGGACCACTTTGCTAACAGAGAAATAACTGACCACATGGACCGCCTACCCAGAGACATTGCACAGGAGAGAATGCACCATGACATTGTGCGGCTGCTGGACGATTACAACCTGGTACGGAGTCCTCACATGCATGGGTCACTCAGCACCACATTATCACCCCCTCTCTGCTCGCCCAACGGCTACCTGGGCAGCATGAAGCAGCCCCAGCCTCAAGGCCAGGGCAAAAAGGCACGTAAGCCTAGCGCCAAGGGCATCGGCTGCAAGGAGGGCAAAGACATGAAGGTAAAGAAGAAGAATTCGCAGGACGGGAAATCCGGGAACCTCCTGGACGGCTCAGGTGTACTGTCGCCAGTCGACTCGTTGGAGTCTCCACACGGCTATGTTTCTGATGTGGCCTCGCCGCCCATGATGACCTCACCTTTCCAACAGTCGCCATCGGTATCCTTGAACCACCTGCAGGGTATGTCTGATCCACACCTGTCCGTAAACCACATGGTGATGCCAAACAAGCAGGAGCTGGCTCGGATGCAGTTTGACCCCCTGCCTCCCCGTCTTACCCATCTGCCTGTGTCTGGCTCCGGTGTCCAGGGCGCTATAAATGGCCAGTGTGATTGGCTGTCCAGGATGCACGGCAACATGAGCCAGCCAAGCCAGTTCAACCCAATGAGAGGAGCACCGGGTGGTCAGGGAGGTCTGCACCCAGGAGGGCAGCATGGGATGATGACCTCCGTCCACAACGGCCACCCCAACACCAGCCTGTCTCAGATGATGACCTACCAGGGGATCCAGAATACAAGACTGGCTCCACAGCCCCACATGATGCAGCAGCAGGCTCAGCAGATGCAGCAGATGCAGAACCTGCAGCAGCTCCAACAGCAGCAGCAGCAGCAGCAACAACAACAACAGAGCATCCAGCTGCAGCACCAGAACTCTAACACGACCAACAGCCAGAACTTCATCAGCGGAGAGCTCAGTTCCCCGGAGCTCCAGCAAGGCACCGGCAACTCCAGCATGCCCATCCACACCATCCTGCCGCAGGAGACCCAGATGATGCCCTCCTCCATCAACCAGTCAATGCCCAGCAACCAGTTCCTTACTCCACCCTCCCAGCACAGCTATTCAGGGCCCATGGACAACACCCCAAACCATCAGGTCCAGGTGCCTGACCACCCCTTTCTGACCCCCTCCCCCAGCTCCCCCGATCAGTGGTCAAGTTCATCTCCTCATTCCAACATGTCTGACTGGTCAGAGAGCATTTCAAGTCCACCGACCAGCATGCAGTCTCAGATTGGACATATACCTGAAAAGTTTAAATAAAAAGCTTGTATCATTGCACCCAGATGAGCTGCTGTATATTTTTTTATAAAAAAAAGGCACTCTTTGTTGAAAAAAGAAGGAGAAAAGAGCAAACACAATTTAATAGGACATTTTTTATATGCTTTTCTACTAACAGCAACACCTGTGTTTCATCCATTTT